>NC_134417.1:83930531-84231052 GCF_030867145.1 Opisthocomus hoazin
GTTAAAACCTTCATGTATACTTAAGTTGGTTCTAGATAATTTATATTACTATTTTCATTAATGAAAAAAAAAAGTTTGTGATGAAGTCCATCTAAGTCTTGCCCAAATGTAGACTTTATTTACTAAAACTTGTGTAAATCCCAGACAATAGAACAGTTTGAATACTTCCTAGTCTAATCTTTTACCCAACTTTTTTAAGTATCTCCTCCTTAGGCTGAAAATGTAGTGAATATTAAAGTAGTTTTTACTTCTGGATGCTCAGAAATGTCTGCTTTGACAGAATGGACAAATATTCTATTTAGACTTCTTTTTAATTCTGGGCTTAAGTAAATAGACAATGAACTCCATCTCAATATTGTCGAAAAATGTGAAGAATGCAGCCCTGTTTTTAATAGCCCACTGGATAAAGCACTCATCCAAGGAGAGAGGTGGCCAAGCTCTGGGTTCTGCTGAGACTGATGATGCTTCAGCTGCATCTTAAGAGCCTGCTTTTGTCAATAAACCTGATGTAGACAGCACATGGTGATGAAGTTCATAACATGCGTGTGAAATAAGGACCGGACCAGAAATTCGCCTTCTGAGGCTGACTCTACCAACCAGATATGTCCCCTTCCATCTGCTGCTAGACAGCATATTTCTTTTGGTGGTTTCTTATGGGAAGATATTATCAGGTTAAACATATCTGGAACTTTTATCAACATTCGTTTGAGGGTTTTGTGGTGTTTTACTGCACATAGCATAAAAGCAGAAATTCTCTTCAATTATGTGATATTTAGTTATTAGATAATTACAGATAATTGCATGGGCAAGTTCTATGAGCTGAAGTGTTACCGGAAGATCTAAAATCTACAAATTGGGTAACAATTACGTTTGGAGTTATATCATTATTTCAAGTATAATTACCATGAGATTGGCAGTGCATGTAATTAATGAATAATCACTGGAATTTGCCTTCATAGTTGTGCTTCCCCCTTGTTGTAAAGTTCTTTGTCACAACGTTTAAGTATAAAGATAACATAAATTGACCTCCACAAGTGTTATACTAAAACTCAAAATACTGATTTCCACTGCAGTACTAGCTCCCTAATGTTCTAAAAGCATAGTTACATGGAGAAAACAGGGAAGGGACAGTGTGCTGTGAATGGGGAAGAAGTGAAGCAATCTTTCAATAGGTGCCAGCCAGTGAGATAACTCTTTTCCATAGCTATCCAAAGTAACCCTTTTTTATCCTATAAAGCTAGTTTGTAACTAGCTAAAATTCTGCTAAGAGTAGTCTTTCAAAATCCCCTCACATTACCTGTGTTTTCCTTCCATTGTAAGGAAGTTTGATCAACATAACTTCACACAGAAGAGAAGAATCTGTAGTTTACTCTTGGCTTCCAGTTGAACAAAGCTTCTTTTTTCCTTTTTTTTTTAGTATTGTTTATGTAGGACACAATTTTGCCAAACTTTCAAGTTATTAAACAGTGACTTTGCTTCTTTGTTTGTTTAATTGTTGTTTTCATCATTTATCAGGTTTTACCTGGCGAGATGATTATACACAGCATGTTATTGGTCAGGAACTCTCAACCATTCACAAAATACAAAACAGACAACCTGACGTATTTGCATCTGAAGGATCTGACACAGCAAGGTAAGTCTTCAAAGGTGTTTTTGCCTGGTAATTTTTTGGAAGGGTTTGCAAATGATGAGAAATGGATTGGCACTGAAGCTGAATTAAGCACATCACCAAAACCACCATCTATATGCTGAATGGAAACAAGTTGTACAACAGCACCAAACACACCAGTAGGAAAACAGCAGACAGAATAAATCAAAACCCTCAACCCTGTTCTTCTAATTATCATCAAGTTAAGAAAATTTGCCTACTGTTGTTAATTTAGGTGTCAGAATTCAAAACATCGGGTCTTTTATCCAGTTTATGCAGTGTCTAGTGTCAGTTCTGCCAGCTCTACTTATGACTGGCTTAAAAAGGCAGACCTATGCTGCAGCTCATCCACAGGAGACATTTTATTCTGGAATAAGCCAGCAAAAAGAAACAAAAAGAAGTATTGAATGACATTCTGAGCAACTAATTATATTTTCAAACTCATATTCTTCCAAAGCATAGCTGCAATTGATTTAAAGTCCACAGATTCTCAGCTTTAGTTGCAAAATTTGTCCAGGAAGGAGAGATCCATGCAAGTTCCCATGACAGAAAACAGTGTTGGGACATTTCTATCTATTCTTTGCATTATAGAAGCTATTTTTCTTGTGGCTTGAAAGATATTGAGGGGTGACTTAGCAGTTATTGGTGGCAAGAGACTTAACATCTGTAATTCTGTAGAGTGGTATGGATGTAGGACTTGCAATTATATCATCTTCCTATAAAGATACGTGTATAAATGTGCTCTTTTACCTGTTCTGTCCCATAGGCTTTTAAGTGCAACCCAACCACACAAACCCCAGAAGAAAATTTTAAAATGCATAAAATTCTAAGAATGTTAAAAATGGTAAATTTTGTTTTCTCATACATGATTTTAAGAAATGCAGTCTCAAAAGGAGTGAAATTGAAAGAAAGTGCTTCTTGTTAGAAAACTTTCTGCATGGTGGGATAAAGCTTGAGCTTCTTGCCTTGATGGGCAAGATACTGAATTTTAGACTTTAGATCTGCATATACCACAGTATGTGCTTTGCATATACTGCAGAACCATTTCTTTTCTAGATTGTTCTTTTATGGAAATAAAAATGATGTGTAATTGATACTGCCCAGTGGCTTCAGCTGTGTTTGCCTCGGTTTGTTTTGATTTAATTCATAGAATTTCAATCTGTATTTCACATATTTGCTGATTCAAAAGCATTCCTTAAAAACACAACACCGTACATTTCAGGAGTGCAGTGAGGCAGAAACTTAACTTCTAAAGAAGGTACTGATCTATAGACTTCCATAAAAGTGATAACAACATGTGGTTGAATACATAAACACGTTTTCACTGCTTTGATACACAGAATGCCATTACTGTACGGATTACTCTCTGTACATGGTATAAGAAATGATTTTGAATATCTACTGGGGATTTTTTTTTTTTTAGAATGAGTGTATCTAAAACTTTTATTCGTGAGAGTAAGAAAAAATAGGCCAAATTTCCTCAAGATCGAGACTGTATTCTGCAGTATTTCAGATTCACAGTTGTATAAAAATAAAATGTGTAAGAAGGTATAAGAAATAATTTAGGTTTTAGACGGAGAACAGATGATCACTTTTAGGAGTTCCTGCTGTGATAAGGTTTGAGCTGTTTTGCATTTTTAACCAGAACTATACATTTAACAAAATAACCCATTTTGTGTGTTGACGCTTTAGGAACATCAGAATTTCAGATGTGTTCTACATATAGCAATTACTATTGTGGATAGATTTTCTGAAGTTACCAAGCTGTGCTTCTGAAAGCATTATCTTATGTGCCAACAGCTTAAAGCATTAATTGATTTTTCAGGTTGTCCGTTTGCAGTATATTCTGTAGGTCAGAGAACAGCAGGAACTTTTTTTCTGGCATCGTGTAGATTCTGATCAAGTTTTCTATGTGCCCAGTGTGCTCAATGAGCTTGCTAAAATTTTATCAGATAATTAAATAATTAAAAAAGCAACTTAGTGTAGGTATCTAATTATCAAAGAAACATTATGGCAGGAAGACCTTTATTACTTGTGTAATAAGACAATATAAAGTCATACTAATGAGTCATTAATCCCCACAGAGCTAGCGAGAGTAAGAAAATAGACTCAGACACTTGAAAGATAAATTGACTTAGGCTAAATTAGTGCACAAGAAATCTGATGGAACAGAAGACATGGATTACATCTTAAAAAAAATGCCGAAACTGGGAGCTTGATTTCAAGATGAAAGTTCTTTCTTTGGTGGCTAACTGGAGTGTACATGGTATTTCCTGGGCCCTTATTAAATTTCAAAAAAAACCCACTCTTGAAAGAGGATCCAAGATAAAGGATAAAAGTCCATTCTGCACAGAGGGAATAAATGTCAGTTGTGTTCATTGGTGCAATTAGGCAAAACCACAAACGTTTCCAGCAAACTTCAATGTATGAAAGGGGATATAGCATTATTTCCATAATAAAACCATCATTAAGTCACTAATGATATTCTCACAGCATTTAAAACGGAGAAATTTTATTCTAAAAAAGGTGGTATCTTTGAATTGAGACCATTCTAGAAATATCTGAGGATCAGTGATTTAGATATTTCCACACAAAAGCTTCTAAAGTGTTGGGCTTTGTAGGAAATACATAACTATTGCTGTGGATAAATAGTTTTAAATATTATTGTCTTTGAAGTTCATTGTATGCAAAGTCCTTTTTCAGAACAAATTAAAACTGAAAATACTTCCAAATAAGTGCACAACAAGAACTCAGCTGACAGTCGTGTCTCCTACTCACCAGGTGCTTTTATGTATTTGTCTTTCATCCATTTTCCAATATCACTTTGTCAAATTTAAAAGAAATATTTTATTTCAGTTGCAATAATATCTCATTTAATGTATTTTACTTTCTGTGTTAACAAGGTGAACAACAGTGACATACTTGTGAGCTAAAAAAATTTTTAAAAATCTTTCAGATGTATTCATAGGATTTTATTAAAGTCGTTATCAAATGAAATGTAATGCTTTGTTAGACTTTTACATTTTAATTGTTTAAAAGTTTATAGCATAAAGTGTTACATCTAATGTGGAATTTAAACACAATTTGAGTGCAATTACTGTCCTCATAAAAAAAATGAGAAATCTATGGCCCCAGATTTTGCTTCTACCACCAGTGTGAGTGATTATATACTGTAAATAATGGCTTGAAAAGCGAACCTAAATCCTATCTTTTATCTGCGCATTCAGTTCCTATTAGCTCCAGTGGAAATTCTCAGGGCAGAATTTGGTCTGGTATTTCCATTTTCCCTTTCTTTGCAAAGTTAGTGAAGAGCAGAGAAGATAGATGTTGGAATTAACTGATGAATGAAAGATGAGTGTTTGAAACTGGGATACCTTCTATGATTTGAGACTCTGTGGATTAGCTCATCTCTACTGAAGCAGAAAACATGTTGCCCAGCTCTTTCTTAAACTGTAGAACAGTTTTACTCTGGCTTTAAGTTGAAAAGGAGGTGGATAATTTTACCTGCAGGTCCACCCTCCATCATAAGGCAGAATTTAGAGCTCTGGAATAAGAGAAAAATATGAACTGCACGCGGAGGAAGCAAGACTTATGGTGAATTATATCAAGATGGCTATAGTGCTCTGTGCGGTCAACCTTAGTTTTCCTGGAGTTTGTGTGCCTGATGGGTAGCTGGTTGATTTATGCTGGGGAGAGGTTGAAGATTTTTCTCATACTTCAAAGTGAGCAACTATTGGTTGCAATGCCACCACAGCAAATTAGATTATTAATTATATTTATTGGCATGAAATTAGTCAGGACACGCATTTGATACAACTGTGAGCATGGAAGGAAGTCTGTTACTTTGTAAGTAATGTAATTAAGCCTAAGATTAGGAAAATGACATAACGGTACTCTCTCAAGCTGTGCCCCTACATAAGAACCATGACGTGGTCTGGTAGAATAAAATTCTGCTTGCATTGGCATGAAGGTATTGAAAGTTAAATGATAACTCATCTCCCTGAGCTGGAAGGCTCTTCCACCTGGAATTGTTCTTCACTGAAGAAGAGCATGGGCATGCAGGTAGGAAATGGTGACACCAAAAAGGTGATTTCCCTCAAAACAATGTGTCACTCACAGGGAAGGAAGCAGCCTGGGAACACTCTCTCTTCTTTCTTGCACAAGGAATGAAGTAGTTAGTGGTGTTGACATTTAAATTATCATCATCATTGACATGTTGTTGAGATAGATGAGCAGAGCTGGTAATAACTCAGATTGGTTGCACACAGCGCTCTGAATCCCATATAAGCACCTCTGCACTGCTGTTGTTTAATCACTTTTTTAGCTTTTCTTTGCAAACGTCACCAAGATCTGTCTACACCAGCCAGGGAACACCACTATTCTGTGAATCCCAGGCAAAAGAGAAGATCGGAAGAGATACTTGTTCCATCTTATTATTCCCTTTTTAAGCCTTCTGCTGGAGCTGACTTGCTCAGTTTTTTCTCCACATCCACAAGTCTCACTGTATTCTGTAAATTGGTGCAGGGTCAAAATGACATTAAATCTCATCAGCATCTAGCATTTTTTTTAAATCTTAGAACAATCTCATATTTCTTTGGGGTGCAATTTAATCATGCATATTTTCTTTTTACAAGCATTTTCTTTTCTTCCAAATATGTCTTTGCCTTGATGTAGGCATTTTATTTGATTTACAGTTGGATCATTAACTTTGATTCATGCAATGAATTGTTAATATTGCAAGATTTTTTGACGGCTTTTACTGCAACTGAATTTTCTATACTTTTGTGATTGTAAGCTTTTACATAAAGTTTTTGTTATGTATGGAAGTAACTTCAGTGATTTGCAGTGCCCTTTTAGTTGGGTACTTTGCACGTTGTACAGGCTGGTAACTTTCTTACCTTGCTTTTACTGTGCAGGACTTTGGGACAGAATGCAGATAACGAAAGAAATCACAATCTGGAAAATGATGTGAACTTGGCCAAGTCTCTTCAGCAATATCTTAAATATCTTGGTATTCTCTCCCAGTCTGCAGCTACAAATTTGTATCCAAGGAAGACAAATGACAAAGCTTCTGTCAAGGTAGTATTTTTAATGTGGTTCCTACATTCTGCCATTTCGGTTACTTCTCTGAATTCTCCTTATTTTTCAATTTTCCCTTCTATCTTAAGACCAAACATTGTTTCTCACTGCCTCCTCCAATTGATTGTTGTAGCTGCACTAACCAAGTTCTCTCCAAATGAGATGAGTCAGCTTCAGCATTGTAAATGACAGAGCTCTTCTTATTTGGAGCCTTTTAGCCGAATTTGGGACGGATTATATGCGAGGAAGGAGGAAGAGTGGGATAAAGATGGTAACATCTTTACTGGCTGATCTGAAAGTCTTCTTACAGCATCTCAGCTGCTCTCCAGAAAGCTGACTGAACTACCCAGTGATTTCTTTCTGGTGTTTATGGTGTTTAGAATACAATTAATATAGTCTTTGTGCAGATATTGATAATTGATCTGATGGGTTGTGCCACAACATTTCATACGTCTTATTGATCACAAAGGAGGCCTATCATGACCAATTAGGGTTTATATATATATTTTATAAATATACGGATAGCTAGGAAGATAAATTATAACCATTAAATTTCAAGTATTGGCTATGTTAAAAAAACCCACAAATGCCTATTTGAGAACAAACCCAATTATTGTTCTTCCTAGAGAAAATCTATCTCACTCCAAAAAGGAGATTGATAAATTTATAAAAATGATTGGATGAAGGGGTTGCATATGACAGGCCCATATAGCCGTACACCTTTTGCTCAGAAAATATGTTTATCCAAAGCACTCCTGTTCTAAAGAAGTAGACTGCTATTATAGTGTTCCTTTCAAAAAATTGATATGTGCTATTTGCATGAGTACAGTGTAAAAGCAACCACTTTGGCTAGAAGCTATACTGAAGTTTTAGGGAAAATATCAGGCAAAGAAAATCTAGTGTCAAAGCCAAACTGCTAGTTTTTTCCAGAAACTAACTCAAGAGACACAGAACTACTGCAGTGTATCTGCAACAGCAACTCCCAGCAACAGTATCAGTTGGATCAACTATTTAGTCATGGTACAACTGAAATGTTACTATTCTTGTCGGAAGCTGCGAGTTTCCAGTTTCACTGATTGGCATATATAGTATGTGATTTATGGCGTATGTCGGGGTAAGAGAAATTTGCAGGCAGTGGCAAGGCAACTCTGGGGATGGATGAGTGACCACCTTCGTGGTACTTTTCCTCCACTCTCTACTCATGGGTGTGGACCGCAGTGAGGATGCTCTGCTTTGAATCCTGGCTTTCAGAGACAAGAAAACTTGCACAAGAAGTATTTCAGTGGGTCTGGTGCTGTCATGCAAGTTCATAAATAATCCATATGGCTGAGACCTTCTGTGGGGAAGCATGCTGTGATAACACCACCCACTGACCTTATCGAGTGTTGCCATGGAGATGGGTACTCTGAAGCCTAGGGGAGTGGGATGAAGAGGAGAAAATCTGGAAATGAAGCACGCATAGGAGCAAACCATACACTTCTGTTTACTAAGGAGCATTTTAAAACAACATTGAGTCAGACGTGTTACCTACAATTTAAAATAAGAACAAGGGAAAATCGTCTTAAAAATTCATCATCAATCATGAACTGTAAATGATCCTGCAGACATTTCCCTGTCCTCTGCAAATGCAACTACTATCTTTAAAAAGAAAGAAGAGGAGCACTGTGTTTGTACCTTGATTCATTGGTTCATTAATGGAATAACATTTAAACAAAAGAGAATACAGTATTTTTGCTACTACAGGAAGCAGAAAAAAGGTAAAATTTAATGATTTGGAAAAAGTAGGAAGGAAAGGAACTGCAGGAGCCACATTTCATATGGTCATAACACTTGAAATTGAAAATGGGTGTATTACTTTAATTGCGTGGTTCAGGAAAATCTTGGTACCTTATTTTTGTGTCTCATATATGGATAAATTATGAACCTACATTAAATAATCCTAGCAAGATCTTATCTTTTTAACTTTCTTTCACTTTTCTGATTAAGAATAAGGGTAACACAGAGGTACTTTACCCTGCTTAAACTTAGAATTACAGCTTTTGGACCTTTGCCCTTCTTAAAAATAATTTTCTTTCAAGTGTATATTTATCTCTGTCAGTTCATTCTTGTTGTCGGTGAGTAGGAGATGTAACACTACTCAGGTTGCTTTGATACCTTGCCTGCTATGAAGTATAGCTGAATTTCGCAGAAATTTAGTGCTTCTAGGCAGACTTCCTGAGTGAATGCTGATTTGTTCCAGAACTGTCATCAGAAGATTCTGGCCAAGAGTGAAAGAAAGGAAGAAAAAAGACAAAGAAGATTTAAAATATTGGTTATACTCCAAAAGAGTTATTTAGTATCCAAACTTAAATATTTTTCATCAAACTTTTGGTCCCTAGTTTTCCTACTGTCTTCTACATGTACTGTCAGAATAAAGCTACAGAGCTTCAACACTACCAGGTAGAGAGCAGACATACAGTTATGCACAAAGTTACAAAATGAGACACGGCAAAACCAAAAACAGGTAACTCTCTTCCTATTTCCCTTGTTCAAACAACTATCAGCTTGAGTCTTGATACAACATGGACAGAAATAACACCATTAAACTTAAATCACGTGATGCACCAGAATTCCTGTAATGTCTACCATTTATTGCAAGAGCTTCTTGGACTGATTTTTGAAACACTTGAAGTTCGTCGCTAACTTAGAGCTTTTTCTCACTATTTAGACAGTATCTACTGCAGGCTGTTATCTAGCCACTTGGTAATGACTCTGCCGGTGGATAAATCGCAGTAGATCAGAAGACTTGGTGGGTCTGTTACCTGAAGATTACATTTGTAAAGGACATTGCACTTCAGTTCGGCTGAAACGAGTTGTTCAGAAAATGGGCACTTGGTGACATTTCTTACTTAAGCGTTAGCTGGTGGTTTTTTGGTTTTGAGATTTTTTTCCCCCACTTGGGCTTAATGAAGGTTTTACCATTCACAGAATGCTGAATTATCAGTGTTTGTGATTCCTTTCTACCAAACCTGGACTTAGTATGGAAAATAACGTATAACCAGGCACATACACGTAGTGAGATACCTCGGTTTATCTTATCTATAGAGTCAAGAAATCCAGAGGCTTCAAATCACGTGTGAATTCCCCTGCTCTCCTTGGCTCCAGTTAGAGCAAACCCATCTCTTCCAGAAAAAAACCCTAAACCCTGAAAAACCATTACACATTGACATTCCTACAGAAACTGAGAATAGACTTTCCTGGATTCAAAGGGACAGCAGATAGCTGATACTACTAAAGCTAACCAGCTGTAGAAGGAGAGCTTGCATGCTTTGCTGCTGAAGGCAGCCCTGCTGGTAAGCTCTGTGTGAGCGTCTGCGTAGTAGAGGCATGGGGGAAACCTTGAGGAAATCTTTAAATAACGGAGGTGGAAAATGAAAAAAATGGCTATGTCCACAGCAGCTGTTACAACAAAACAAATAAAAGAGGCAGCAAAAATGATCAGTATGGAAACATACACTCCTGTTGTCTACTTTTCACCAGCCATTAGCCAAGACAGTGAGAAATTGTCTTACGTTATAGTTTTTTAAAAAGTCTAAGTGACTAATTTTTTAGTCATCACAGAAAGAGAAAAGATTTGAAATGTGATCCAAATGTGTTTAAAAGCCTGAAAATCAGAGAGAAAATCAAAAGAACTCACCTGGAAATGCTTGTTTTTCTCCTTGAACTTGTTGTTATTTTTAGCTGGAACTGCTCGCTTTTTTCTTGAACTAGCTATCATTTTCACATATTCTCTTGCCTTCTGGTAGCCTGACTTGTGAAATTTCTGATGCCTCAGGCTGGCGAAAGTGCACGGCTTTGGTAACACAGCACTGCACTGGGCTTATTTCAGACACAGTGGCTAAAGCACGCAGCAGTCATGTCCACTACACCACACGGCTGGACACCGTCTTCCTTGCTCTTTTGATCTCCCAGCTCCACTCTGGGGCTGGGAGCTCCATCGGCTCCTGTGTGAAACCTTCTAGGCTGTAGGAGTAAGGAACTTGCCTGTTGCACTTACGCTGGTCTCTGGTTTATGGATAAGGGTTTTAGGTCTATAAGATGTGTGTTATTGCTCTTATTCCTTCCCCCTGACTTGACTTCTGAGATCTTCAGGCATGGGTCCTACCTGCTACTAAGCTATTCTTCAGGCTGCTGTGCTATTCAGGCCCTAGTACATACTGTAGAAAGGAAGAGAGAAAATTTATTATCTCGGAGTCTTCAGGGAGTTTCATCCGTTTTCTGCTTTTTCTTTTTCTTTTGGTTTTAATTACTTTCATTCATTTTCAAGGTAGACTTTATGTATACATACTGTGATTACAGAATTCTCTGTGTCGCAGATATTCTCATAAGTTTTAAAGCAAAGGCTTCGGAAAAAAACACATTCTTTATGTCAAAGAAGTCACCAATGAAGTTAATACTAATACACTAATAAAAGGTTTTCACAGAATCATGAAGGGAAAAGGAAACAGATAAAGTGAGGGGTATGGCTGGCAGAGGGGTATGGCCAATTGTTCGACCAGCAGGACAACATCACTTCCTCCATGCTCAGAAGCGGTGCATCCCCCTGAGAAAGAAATCTAGCAAAGGAGGCAGGAGACCTGCATGGATGAACAAAGAGCTTCTAGCGGAACTCAGGTGGAAGAGAAAGCTCTATGGAATGTGGAAAGAGGGACAGGCCACTTGGGAAGAATACAGGAATGTTGTCAGAGCATGCAGAGATGCGACGAGGAAGGCCACGGCCCACCTGGAATTGAATCTGTCAAGGGGTGTCAGAAACAACAAGAAGGGCTTCTTCAACTACATCAATAACAAACAGAAGACTAGGGACAATGTGGGGCCGCTGCTGAATGAGGTGGGTGTCCCGGTGACAGAGGATGCAGAGAAGGCAGAGCTACTGAATGCCGCCTTTGCTTCAGTCTTCAGTGCCAAGGCAGGCCCTGAGGAATCCCAGGCCCCGGAGGTAAGAGAGGAAGCCTACAGAGGGGATGATTTTCCCTTGGTTGAGGAGGACTGTGTGGTGGATCATTTCAGCAATCTGGACGCCCACAAATTCATGGGCCTCGATGGAATGCACCCACAAGTGCTGAGGGAGCTGGCGGATGTCATTGCTGAGCCACTCTCCATCATCTTTGAAAGGTCCTGGAGGACAGGAGAGGTGCCCAAGGACTGGAGAAAGGCCAATGTCACTCCAATCTTTAAAAAGGGCAAGAAGGAGGACCCAGGAAACTACAGGCCAGTCAGCCTCAACTCCATCCCAGGAAAGATGCTGGAGCAGCTTATCCTGGAGGTCATCATCAAGCAAGTGGAGGAAAAGAAGGTTATCAGGAGTAGTCAACGTGGATTCACCAAGGGGAAATCATGCTTGACCAAGGTGGTAGCTTTCTACGATGACATGACTGGCTGGGTAGACGAAGGGAGAGCAGTGGATGTTGTCTACCTAGACTTCAGCAAGGCTTTCAACAGAGTCTCCCATAAGATCCTCCTAGGGAAGCTCAAGAAGTGTGGGCTGGATGAGTGGTCAGTGAGGTGGATAGAGAACTGGCTGAATGGCAGAACTCAGAGGGTTGTCATCAGCGGCGCTGAGTCTAGTTGGAGGCTGGTGACAAGTGGTGTCCCCCAGGGGTCAGTACTGGGCCCAGTCTTGTTTAACTTCTTCATCAATGACCTGGGTGAGGCGTGAGAATGTATCCTCAGCAAGTTTGCTGATGACACCAAACTGGGAGGAGTGGTAGATACACCAGAAGGCTGTGCTGCCATTCAGCGTGACCTGGATAGGCTGGAAAGCTGGGCAGAGAGGAACCTGATGAGGTTCAACAAGGGCAAGAGCAGGGTCCTGCACCTGGGGAGGAACAACCCCATGCACCAGTACAGGCTTGGGGTGGGCCTGCTGGAGAGCAGCTGTGTGGAGAGGGACCTGGGCGTCCTGGTGGACAACAAGTTGACCATGAGCCAGCAGTGTGCCCTGGCTGCCAAGAAGGCCAGTGACATCGTGGGGTGCATTAGGAGGAGTGTGGCCAGCAGGTGGAGGGAGGTTCTCCTTCCCCTCTACACTGCTCTAGTGAGGCCTCATCTAGAGTACTGTGTCCAGTTCTGGGCTCCCCAGTTCAAGAAAGACGAGGAACTACTGGAGAGAGTCCAGCAGAGGGCTACGAGGATGATGAGGGGACTGGAGCATCTCCCCTACAAGGAAAGGCTGAGGGAGTTTGGCTTGTTTAGCCTGAAGAGGAGAAGGCTGCGAGGGGACCTTATAAATGCTTATAAATATCTCAAGGGTGGGTGTCAGGAGAACTGGGCCAAACTCTTATCAGTGGTGCCCAGCGACAGGACAAGGGGCAATGGGCACAAACTGAAGCATAGGAAGTTCCGTCTGTACATGAGGAAGAACTTCTTCCCTCTGAGGGTGACGGAGCACTGGAACAGACTGCCCAGGGAGGTTGTGGAGACTCCTTCTCTGGAGATATTCAAGACCCGCCTGGACAAGGTCCTGTGCAGCCTGCTGTAGGTGACTCTGCTTTGGCAGGGGGGTTGAACTAGATGACCCATAGAGGTCCCTTCCAACCCCTACCATTCTGTGATTCTGTAATGCTGAGAGTGGAGAAAGTGCAAATAAAAACAGTTGTGGCAGAGTCAGTTTGCTGGAATGTAGAAGGTTACGAAGGTTAGACAAGGCCTTTGGTAAACCTTATGTTTTAGTCCTAGGTACAAGCAGGAACCTTCCACCTATTTTCCCCTTTTACATTCAGAGAAGAGTACTCATAGCTTTGCTGGGTTGAAAATCACTTGTTTAATGCTTTGTAACTGATATCCTGAAACAATTAGGATGTGTGATAATTATTAAAAAGGATTATTATTTATTTTAGAAAATCTGAGTGCACAAGTGCTCAAAGATGAACCTATCTGCAAATAATAATTACTGTGATTAACTAGTAAGAAATTACACAGTCATTGCTCATTTTAATCTGGAGCTTTAATTCAAAAAAGTGGGACCCTTATTTATCTAACACTGATTAAAATACAGTACTGAATGAAGATCATTAGAAATTGATTTGATGGCTGACTGATGAAAGTCTAAAACCCTTCTGCAATGTATCCATTTAAATTCTGCTGATATAAATGTAAAATTTATTATTTCATATACATGGGATTATGTAAAAATAAGAAAAATCTAATTCACTCTATGCATAAACACTTCCATCAAAATATCAGGAGTAATTTATAAAGGAGTGTCTCCCTAAAGCTACAGAATTTCCTGTCTGCCAGCATATCTATACAACAACCATTAGAGTAATATCTGAATGTCTCACAAGCGTTGATGTTTTTATTTACCTAATGCCATTACAAAGTATGGAAGAACTAATGCCCCTACTTCACAGACAGATTAGATAGCTTTTCTGAGGGTGTGCAATAGTTTTTCGGTAGAGTGTAGACTAAAAGTTAAGCCTCAAATCCCCCAAAATATTTCAGGTTTTGGATAATTCTTCCCTCCATGGCTCTTTTCAGTAAAATAAGAGACATTAAAGTCCTCCTAAAAAACAAAAACCAACAAACCAAATAAACCACAAAAACCCAAACCAACCCCAAACCACAATAAACAAAACTCCATAAGCACTGGAGTAGAATTTAGACCAAATACCATATTTGTACTGGTGCGAATCAGCCTAAACTTCTTTTATGATCAGTGGAGAGAAAAAAAGAAATTCCCAATTTGTGATCCATCCATTCTAATTTAAATACATAAAACAAGATGTTGTATACTCTATCCTGTTGGCCGTCCTCTATAAATGTAGTGTAGATCGCTATTTTTTTCTGGGAGGACTGGTACCCATACATTTGAAGATCTAACAGAATTATAGCTACAAAGCCTGGTAAAATTACAGTCAAGTTGTTTGCAGGATAAATACACTGTCTGATGATCTAACGTGACCTGTGATTTAATTTTTGAATAAATAATTTGGCAAGTGAAGGTTCTAGTGCCAGTATCATGCTTTTTAATTCTTAGACCTAACACTTGCCTTTACCTACAGCCTATCAGTTTATGTAGAATGCAGTGACAGAGTTTCCATGTCTAACACAGAAATCATAGTTTCCCTTATCACACAGCTATATTGTAAAGATTAACTGTTTGTAAAATGATTTGAAGATACAAGTGCTGTAGAAGTCATAGAGTCATAGAATAGTAGGTTGGAAAACACCTCTAAGATCAAGTCCAATCCTCAACCCATCACCACCATGCCTACTAAACCATGTCCCGAAGTGCCACATCTACACGTTTTTTGAGCACCTCCAGGGATGGTGACTTAACCACCTCCCTGGCCAGCCTATTGCAATGCCTGACCACTCATTCAGTAAAGAAATTTTTCCTAATATCTAATCTAAACCCTCTCCCTGACGCAACTCTCTCTGCTGCTCCTCATAAGACTTGTTCTCTAGACCCCTCACCAGCCTTGTTGCCCTTCTCTGGACACGCTCCAGCACCTCAATGTCCTTCTTGTAGTGAGGGGCCCAAAACTGAACACAGTGCTTCAGGTCCGGCCTCACCAGTGCCGAGTACAGGGGCACGATCCCCTCCCTACTCCTGCTCCTGCTGGCTACACTATTCCTGATCCAAGCCAGGATGTCATTTGCCTTCCTGGCTGTCTGGGCACACTGCTGGCTCATGTTCAGCCGGCTGTCGACCTACACCCCAAGATCCTTTTCTGCCAGGCAGTTTTCCAGCCACTCCTCCCGAAGCCTGTAGCGTTGCATGGGGTTGTTGTGACCTAAGTGCAGGACCCGGCATTTGCCCTTGTTGAACCTCATACAGTTGGCCTTGGCCCATCGATCCAGTCTGTCCAGATCCCTCTGCAGAGCCTTCCTACTCTCAAGCAGATCGACACTCCCACCCAGCTTAGTGTCATCTGGAAACTTATTAAGGGAGCACTTAATCCCCTCATCCAGATCATTGACAAAGATGTTAAACAAGACCGGACCCAAAACTGAGCCCTGGGGAACACCACTCATGACTGGCTGCCAGCTGGATTTAACTCCATTCACCACCACTCTCAGTGCTCTGCCATTTAGACAGTTCTTTATCCAGTGAAGAGTACACCTATCCAAACCATGGGCAGCTAGTTTCTCCAGGAGGATTCTGTGGGGAACAGTGTCAAAGGCCTTACTAAAGTCCAGGTAGATGACATCCACAGCCTTACCTTCATCCACTAGGCAGGTCAGCTGGTCATAGAAGGAGATCAGGCTGGTCAAGCAGGACCTGCCTTTCATGAACCCATGCTGGCTGGGCCTGATTCCCTGGTTGTCCTTCACATGCCCAGTGAGCGCACTCAGGATGAATTGCTCCATAATCTTCCCTGGTACCAAGGTCAGGCTGGAAGGCCTGTAGTTCCCGGGATCCTCCTTCTGGCCCTTCTTGTAGATGGCTGTCACATTGGCGATCTTCCAGTCATCTGGGACCTCCCCTGTTAGCCAGGACTGCTGATACATGATGAAGAGTGGCTTGGCCAGCTCCTCCGCCAGTTCCCTCAGCACTCTTGCGTGGATCCCATCCAGCCCCATAGACCTGTAAGCATCCAGGTGGCATAGCAGGTCCTTAACTGCTTCCTCCTGGATTATGGGAGGTTTATTCTGTGCTCCATCCCTATCTTCCAGCAGTGGGGTCTGTGTTCCCTGGGAATAACCAGTCTGGCTATTAAAGACTGAGACAAAGAAGGCACTAAGTACCTCAGCCTTTTCGTCATCCTTGTTGGCAGTATTCTCCCCCCAGTCCAACAAGGGATGGAGATTCTCCTTGGCCCTCTTTTTGTGGTTGAGGTATTTGTAAAAACATTTTTTTTTGTCCCTTACAACAATGGCCAGCCTGAGTTCTATCTGGGCTTTTGACTTTCTAATTTCCTCTCCATGTGACCTAACGAGACCCCTGTACTCCTCTGGAGTCGCCTGCCCTTTCTTCCATAGGTGATTGACCCTCCTTTTTTTCCTGAGTCCCAGCAACAGCTCCTTGTTCAGCCAGGGTTGTCTTCCCCACAGGTTTGTCTTGCGGCACATGGGGACAGCCTGCTCCTGTGCATTTAAGACTTCCTCCTTGAAGAATGTCCAGCCTGCCAGGACCCCTTTGCCCTTCAGGACTCTCTCCCAGGGGACTCTCTCAACCAGCATCCTGAACAGGCCAAAGTCTACCCTCTGGTAATAGAAATGATGTGTGTCAAGTCAGGAAGCTTATTTAAAAGGGCAGTTGATTAATTTCTTGTAGTTCCCAGATGCTACACAGATTGATAATTTTAAAATCTCAAACACTGACTGGACAATAAGATTTTCTTCTTTTTCTGATCCCTCCACACCCCTTCAAAATTGACTCATTTTTTTTGCCAAATACCATGTGTTTGGAGTTTTTGTTTCTGTCATTTCTCCTGCAGGCTTGCTATTTGTCTTGCAAATATTTACTCACTGTATTTTGCTACACTGGGCTCAACAAATAGAAGATGGCAGATGTGATACAAGTTTTAAACTGTATTCCGTATTTATTTTTAGATCATACTTATCAAATGAGAAGGTATAGTTCACAGTAATTTAAACTCATTTTATCTAACCTCCTTGTTAGTGTGCTGGTGTATACATTTCAGGACAGTGCAACAACAAATTGTTTTTCTGAGGGACAAAAACCCCTCACCTTACCTCACGCAGTTGTCCAGGAAATGGCTGGATGCTTTCACGGGGGCTGTAGAGCAGTGTTATAGACATGGATCCTGCAGATCTCTATCCGCTTGCATTGCTTTGGGTAAAAGTAGTCTCTAGAGTCATATGTTAGAGTTTTAAATATATTGAATTGGTGCTAATGTGCTCAACTTTTGGCAGATGAAGATCTTCGTGTTTCTATGTAAATCATCTTTAGATAATGAGTTAGCTCAATATACCAGCATATGCCTACAGAAAATGTGTTTAAACATCATTCACTGCAACCTTAAGTAACAGACTTATTGACATATGAGCAAACTGTTCACAGACAAGGGAAGCTGATAAACACTGGTATATCTGTCAGCACTGATGGCCATGCTGCACAATTACTACCGTCCGCTGGGGGCTGACTGTCACTTTTTGGTTCCTATTA
The DNA here is from genome assembly GCF_030867145.1 of Opisthocomus hoazin. Classification (NCBI taxonomy): domain Eukaryota; kingdom Metazoa; phylum Chordata; class Aves; order Opisthocomiformes; family Opisthocomidae; genus Opisthocomus; species Opisthocomus hoazin. The sequence continues at coordinate 83,948,375 of NC_134417.1, forward strand.
GTGAAGTTACGGAGCTTTCAAAACCGGTAGCCTGCCAGAGGTGAAGCTGCCTCAGGTCTGTGTCCCCACATCCAGCCAGCAGCCAGGTGGAGCAGGTACTGCCAGTAGGCACCACAGGACCCATGGTCTGACTCCAGTTGTTGGCACGCAGACCGCCATACACACGCATATGCACACAGAATAGAGAGCTTCTCACCCAGAAAAATAGTTAGAAATGGAGTTTATTGAGAAGACAGGACAGACTGTGGTGATCAAACACAAGGTACAGTCAGACAAGCGTACTGGCCAGCCTACTTACATGCTACCAGTCCCTTTTACTGCCTTTTCCTGCTGTTTACCACAGCTGTTTCTCATTCCACCTTGATCCCTCCCAGTCTGATCCTTTCTCTAAACATCCCATAATATGCCTTGTGCAATGACAAGATGCTCTTCTTGGCATCCCATAAGGAGTCCCACTCCCCTGTAGGCAGTTACTTTGTTTTAACCCTTAGGATGGAGAAGGGTCAGAAACAGAGAGAACAACTAGCAGTTAGTTATGAAGACTGAAGCTAGCAAGTTCCTCAGCAGTGCAAGAAATGGCAACTAACAGTATAAATTATTTGTGCAGGAGACTACGGGGGAAGGTTGAAGGGTAGGCATGCCACTAAGAGCATCCCAAAGGAGATCAACAGCAGCTGGGAACATTTGAAACTTAAAAGTGAATTTTTTAAATAGTAACTCACACATGAAACAAACCAATGTATTTATGCTCTCTCTTTTTTGTTTTGGAGGGTTGTTTTGTTTAAGAGTGATAGAATATGCTACTCACAATCAAATCTCTGTCAACGGAAATGACAGCAGTGTAGACTATTGAATGGTGTACAGTCAGACCCCAGACAGTCCTGTCACACTGCAGTTTCACAACCAGAATTAGGAAGGAAAGTCATCACTAGTTTTGATCAAAGGAGACTCTGAGGACCCCTTTTGCTTGATCAAGCTTTTGACACTGCAAACTACAGGGTGTTAATTAACAATCTTTGCCATTTTTACTTCTCTGATGTATTTCTTAAATGGTTTCAAAGCCATTGTAATTCTCAGAAAGAGTACAGAAGATAGTTACAGAAAATGATTAGTGAAATAATAGGTCAGATGAGATGACTGTAATGGTGCCTGTTGCCGTAAGCCTGTGAATCTGTCACAAAAAACATGGCATGACACTGTCCCATTGCTGCAGGAGGCACTGGTTTGGACTCTTCACCAGTTTCTGGATTCTGAATTAGTCTTCCACGTTCTTGTTTTTTTATGCAGTGGTTTCTTGCATGGTATAATATCATTAGCTACAGTAAGTGAAAAGGTCATTATTATCTAGTAGAAAAGGCTTTTGCTCTGCTGTTGCTCAGAAAATTGAATTCTTTCATTGGCTTTACTTATTATTTTCAGACAAACCTAACACTGGAATAGTTGCAGAGTGTGTAACATTCATACAGCACACAGAGGTTTGTAAAGAGGAGTTCCCCCCTTTCAGCTAGCTTGAAGCTAGCTGGAAACCTGCTAAGATATCCTCCTGACGGTGCAGCACTGCGTGGGAACAGTAGTTCACAGGCTGAAAGAACGAAGGCTTTGTTAGCACAGGCCTGGCTACTTTAGTCGTGATGCTCTAAGGATATAGCTGTACTGCTGTTTCAGCTCCACCTTAGGAACTTCTGCACTGTAATCCACCCCACAACACCCATTTGGCCCTCGGGTTTTGTTGTTGGCTGGATTTCTCTCAAGGTAAAGGTAAATTGAGGTGCACAAAGTCACAGCCCGTACTCCGATCTAGCAATCAGGCAGTGCCTCTTGTGCTCCTGTTTAGTTAGGGGTCCACAGGAGTACGTGGTATGAGGGTGACAGAGCACTGGAACAGGCTGCCCAGGGAGGCTGTGGAGTCTCCTTCTCTGGAGGTATTCAAGACCCGCCTGGACAAGGTCCTGTGCAGCCTGCTGTAGGTGACCCTTCTTCGGCAGGAGGGTTGGACTAGATGACCCACAGAGGTCCCTTCCAATCCCTACCATTCTGTGATTCTGTGATTCTGTGTATTTCCCAAGTAGTGAGTTTACAAGGGTCAAGGGTGTATGGTTCACAAAGTATCTGGACTGCTTTTGATAGAAAAGCTAAACTTCTTTCACTCCACGTGGTGAGTTAAAGTATGAGATGATTTCATTTTTGATAGCCTTTGAAAACTTTTATGTTATCCTGCCATCAGTGAGGGAGGGCCTGGTTCCAGTGTTGTGTATTTCTTTTCTAATTTTAGAAAGCATACTGACACTATCTCAAATAGGCACAGTAAATTAAGTATTGTAGGTGGAATCATGGTCCAGCTAAATTTAGGTGGTAGCACACAGGAACTAGTGCCTGAAAATGTATAAAACAGAAAAAGCTAAGTGAAATTGAGAGAGGAAGCTTTCTTTTTTATGCATTCCTAAGGGACTTTTTGTTAGCTCTATATGCCTTCAAGATTTAGCAAATATATCCTCAAGAAAGAAAGTATTTTGTCATAAATTTAATTCCATTCTTTATGCACTCAGGCAAAATATCCAAATCAATATATCCTTTAGTGGATAAATTGAATAGCATTCATCTGTGCCTTGGGTTGTATGTGTCTAATCCTAACCCTTTTTTTTAAATTTTTTTTTTTTTTATTCTTTAAAGAAGTGTAGTTTATGGACTATTGCACAGTGTGTCTGCAGGGTGTAATTTAATGTGCCCTTCTGTGAAATTTCAGGCAGGAAATGTCAGTTACTTATATACCTAAACCATACAAGACATTGCCCTACCAATTCCATCTTCAGAAAGGTTAGTGTGTGAGGGGGGTTGATAATGTGTGAATTATTGAGATAGGTTTTTTGAAAGGTGGTGAAGAAGAGAAAAATCTTGTGCAGATGGAGAAATAAGATTTTTTTTAAACTGAGTTATTTAGCAATTCAGAGTACTTTTTAAAGATGCTGTATCAGTGACGGGAGATAATTGAACAGAATCTTATCTATTAAAAAATTATTCCTGCTAGTAACAGCGACTTCTATTCTAACCCTATTCTATATAAATCAGTTATATGGTAACTAAAGTGTTCGTTTTTAGTTCTGCATATTTCATTTAATGTTTGTCTTTTTTTTTGTGTGATTACTGCAGTGCTTTAAATAAATCCAGTTTAATCAATGTAGAAATCAAATTTCTTTTTAAATTTTTCCTGCTACTTGTTTCCTTATGCGTCTCCATAATGTTAGCATCCTCTCCAAAGGCACCCACAGATGAATTTACAGATTGTTCTTTTCACTGATCATGGATTATGCCATTTAACTTTGAAGTGAGTGAAACAATGTCCATGTTCTGGAGGCTAGACTGCAAAACACTTCAAGTAAGATTATCACAGTGCTCTGCAATTTTTATTAATAACTTCAGATGTAAATGGTCACTGGATTCTAAACTACACGTAACAGATATTTTTCTTCTGTCTTTTTCTGTAAAAAATATATGATTTTCTCCCATGCCACTTAGCACCAACCCATAGTCTAGGGTTGTATTTATCTGTGCTTCAATTTTGCTTGGATTTGACCTTGTATATCTCAGTTGCACATGTATTTTTGGTGCGGTGTTTTGTTTGAGATGATGTGGGAAGGCTGAGGAAGGGGATTTTTTCTCATCCAAGTTGGGGATTGCCATGCCATATAACCATGAGACCCCTTTAATTAAGTCAGACTAAGCTACATCGGATGGGCTGGTATCTGAGTGCACTGTGAAGACAGCTGAGCTGTCAGTGCTGTACTTTAATTAGAACTTTTAATATTTCATCCCTTACTACCCAAAGTGTGACCTGTCAAGCTGCTGGGAGGCTCCCCCTTCTTGATAGAGGTATAGCTCTGAGCCCAGGGCTGGCACTTACTTGTTTCCAATTTGTGTACAATCACTTGGTGGTTTTGTTGTGTTTTCTTTCATGGTGTGCTCGTTGTCTGCAAGAGCAGGAAATAAGAGCTCTGTTGATGTTAAAGGATATATAGACTTGTTAAATAGCTCATCAGAAGCCAGCCCACACCTCCTGACCCTAATCTTTCACAAGTGGTTTGAGAGTGTCTAGCAGTTTTCTCCCCCTAAGACTTGATTTACCAGTAAAGCTTTAGAGGCAACAAAAGGTATCTGGATATAGGACAGAGATCCAAATCAGGTTATAGTTACACAGGCTGTATTGACTGACTGAATGTCTTTCCATGGCTGAAGGAGGAATGTCCTCTTCCCCCCACCAAGTTTCCCCCTTTCCCAGCTCCCATTTCTTCCTTCCCTTGTCCCCAGAAGGTCCTCCAAAAGATGGTAAGGTAGGAAGTACAGGGGGGGAAAGAGAGGTGGCAGTTTATGTGAATTCTCTGTAAACTACTTGGTGTGTCTGGGACTGCTTTGTGTCATCCTCTGCAGTTCCTTCTGGGGAGTGTGTATTAAAGAGTTAATTACCCCATGCAAAGACCCATTGAAACTGAGAGATGAATACGTATGACTAGTAGTTTTTCACATCTAGCATTTGCTATTAAATATGTGAACAGTGTTCAACTTGTGTTTTGACAACTGGCTTCTCTCTCGGTGTTGATCAGAGCAGTGCAGACCCTGCAGCTGGTGCACTCAACAGGAGCTACATTGCTGTGGTTTGATACAGTTCCTGGGGAACATGAAAGTATTTCATACACAAAGCTGCTTGATCTCTAGCTCTATATTCTTTGACATTGTCTTACTCTAGCCCAATTTCTTGGCATTAACAAAATAGGTTTCTATGTTAAAGACCACCTGCAGAAGTCAAAAGCCTTGTGTTAGTGGATCACAAGCAAAAGAAGCCAAAGTGCAATTTTTCTGTAATAAAGTTGCATAAGCCATAAATCTACAAATCATGATATGAAATCATGGAATGACCCTCTTCAGTCATTTTTCAGGGGGAGGATAATCCTCTTGGAAAGCAAGGATTTTGAATATATGTTATAAAATCACCTGACTTATCAGAAGAAATAAAATTGTTCAAACTGAGAGCAAAAGTATTGTCCATAAACAAAGAACTAGATAAAATCTAAAAGTTTTTATTCATCTCTGGAACAGCTTATCAGCCTTACTTATTTTGCCTTTACAAAGTTCATTAGGAAATATATAAATAATGATTTTTCTGGCCAAATTCTACTGATTGCTTTCCTCTGGGGTGTACAGCCTCTGCACTTTATATGCGTTTTGCAGCTCTTTCTGTCCTAAACCATTATACTATCAGTGCACAGGGACACCAGTGATCCACTATAATTTGTAGCAGTGAAAGCTGAAATAATCCCTGTCCTAAGTTTCACCAAATGTAGTTTGTGTGACAGTTTAACCAAGAAACCACGGCTGAGAAACGGGAACCATTCTTCAACACCCATAAGGTACGGGATGCAGCTTCAGCAAAGTGTCCTGAAAGAATTAGGAACAAAGACTTTAACTGGAATAATGCTGAACATAATAAAACCACGCAGTTCAAATTTGCATTTAACAGAGAGTGAAGGAAAATTACTTTTGAAATTATTTAAGAGGGTAGAACTGGTTTGTTAAAAGTGAAAAGTCCTACCTCAGGTTGTGATCATAACAAAAAAGTCTCTAGGATTAAATTATAGTAAATGTAATACTAATTAATGAGTTTATTGTTTCATGCAGGCACGGTGGTGTTGGGTTGACGGTTGGACTTAATGATCTTAGAGGTCTTTTCCAACCTTAATATTTCTATGATTCTATGTGCTTGATAGAGGCTTAAAGTACTTACGGGGAATTTAGAATTTGTCCTCAAAACTAAATTTCATCATTATCAACAAAAAAAAAGGTCAGTGAAAACAATAGATGTTTTCTTGCAATGCTAGAATCACCATCTGGTGCATCCCTGAAAATCCGAAACTGAAAAGAGAAAACTCTAGTCCCAGCCCACCTCTTCATTTTTTCCCCAGCATTTTTTCAATGAAAATGTGGTTTTAGCTTGATTGAAACATTTTTACATTCTTGTTTAAATTGTTGAGTTGTAATTTAGAATAGAACAAAGCATTTCATATATACAAAAGATTTGTTTCACTTTCTTGGTATTCTTTAAAAAGCAACATTTTTTATTTGACTTGCTAGTTTTTGGTAAGTATGCTGAAAAAAAGTTATTCTCAATAGAGTAGTAAAAAACAAAGGGAAAGGTGCTTTACTAAATCTTCTTTCTCTGACTGAATGCAAATAAGGCATACACAGTTAACATGAAGTTAGAGTTGTATAATTCTCTCTCTAATCTTTATCTCACTGTTTAATATTTTAAGAAACTTTTACAAAATTTGTACCAAAGTGATAGTTCTTCTTTAAAGCAAATTTACCAGTTTGAGATTTTCAATCTACATAAGCATTAGATTCTAATTATTGCTATCCTGGTGGGTGAAACACTAACAGTTATGCCTGTGATTCCTGCATAACAAAAAACGCAAAACTATAATGACCCAGTCCTTCTTTCCACCTTCTCTCTCTAGAATTACATCTACAATGATCCTGTCAGGTACTACATGATGCAAAAACACAAAAAAAGAGCACCTCCCTTGGCCCATGTGCCAACTTCCCATCAACAACAGGCTGAAAATCTCCGTGGGAAGACCTTCAACCAGCCTCAGCCAGACAAGTTCTCGCCAGAGTCAGAAATTGGGCTTGACCAAAAAACTCTGATGACTGCGCTGCATACGTACATCACTCAGAACTTGTCAGCACAAAGCAGTGATAAAAGCTCTCACAGCAGGACTAAAGGGTCTCACATTTATGCTGATAGATTCTACTCTTCGCAAGTCAGCCCTTTTGACGGAACTTTTGCCAAAGAAAAAGCAGAAGATTTTAAAATGAAGAAGCTGTTCCAGACAAGACCTGTGTCTGGAGTGCTAGGGCCAACCCCTGAAATGCTGAATCACAAATCTGCTTCCCAGGATGATCCAAAGGACCCTCTGAGTGTTGTGGATGGTAAAGTTGAAATTTACTTATATTAACTCATCCAAAGTTTCGCTCATGTTCACTGGGCATTTTTGAAGTGAAAAACCCCATAATTAGACATTCTGATATATCTCCTACTATTGGCACATTTATATCTACCATAATACAGTAATAATGTTCACTGTTCTAACTACTCTTTCCTTGCAAACATCTACCCACATTCTTCAACCCACCTTCCATATGCATGCAGAAATATATGGCATTCAGTAAGATGCAGCATTTATGTAACTTGATATATTTTCAAAGCACTTTACAAACAACACATAATTATAGGTATATCTTTGCTATCAAATTTGGTTTTGTGCATGCATCCCACACCATATATAGGTACTACAGAAATGCCTGGATTTGTTTTATTTCTCTCAATTTAACTAGAAATTCAAGGACCAAGCTAGAAACAGAAATTAACACTTAGATAAGTTCTGACACAGAACACAGAGAGGGAAAGAGTCTGTCAATTATGTGCACAAGTGGACACAGAATAATACAAGAAGGTGGGGTTACAACTAGTTTTCACTTGACATTCTATAACAAACAACCCATTTGCTGGATTTTCGTCTTTTTTTGGTAATGCTGCTTAACTATGACCATATCCTGATTACTTTTTATAGAATCATAGAATCGTAGAATGGTTTGGGTTGGAAGCGACCTTAAAGATCATCTAGTTCCAACCCCCCTGCCATGAGCAGGGACATCTTCTACTAGACCAGGTTGCTCAGAGCTCCATCCAACCTGGCCTTGAACACTTCCAGAGAGGAGGCAGCCACAGCTTCTCTGGGCAACCTGTGCCAGTGTTTCACCACCCTCATGGTGAAGAATTTCTTCCTAATATCTAATCTAAATCTGCCCTCTTTTAGTTCAGAGCCATTCCCCCTTGTCCTATCACTACGAACTCCTGTGAAAAGTCCCTCTCCATGCTTCCTGTAGGCCCCCTTCAGGTACTGGAAGGCTGCTCTAAGGTCACCCTGGAGCCTTCTCTTCTCCAGGCTGAACAGCCCCAACTCTCTTAGCCTGTCCTCGTAGGAGAGGTGCTCCAGCCCTCTGATCATCTTTGTGGCCCTCCTCCGGACCCGCTCCAACACATCCGTGTCCTTCTTGTACTGAGGGCTCCAGAGCTGGATGCAGTACTCCAGGTGGGGTCTCATGAGAGCAGAGTAAAGGGGCAGAATCACCTCCCTTGCCCTGCTGGCAATGTTTCTCTTGATGTAGCCCAGGATACAGTTGGTTTTCTGGGCTGCATGCGCACATTGCCGGGTCATGTTGAGCTTCTCATCCATTGGTACCCCCAAGTCCTTCTCCTCAGGGCTGCTCTCGAGCCACTCTCTGCCCAGCCTGTACTTGTGCTTGGGATTGCCCTGACCCATGTGTAGGACCTTGCACTTGGCCTTGTTGAACTTCATGCGGTTCACACAGGCCCAACTCTCCAGCCTCTCAAGGTCCCTCTGAATGGCATCCCTTCCCTCCAGTATGTCAACCACACCACAGAGCTTGGTGTCGGCAAACTTGCTGAGGGTGCACTCAGTCCCACTGTGCATATCGCAGACAAAGATATTAAACAGCACCGGCCCCAGTACTGACCCCTGAGGCACACCACTCATCATTGGTCTCCACCTGGACATCGAGCCATTGACTGCAACTCTTTGAGTGCATCCATCGAGCCAGTTCCTTATCCAACGAGTGGTCCATCTGTCAAATCCATGTCCTTCCAATTTAGAGATAATGTATATGATAGTTTGACAAATATTTAAATGAAGAAGGAGTGCAACATCTTACTGGATACTGTGATACATCTGAAGCACTGCTTAATAAGACGTGTCTTCACGTCATGGCTGGAGAACAGCTAGTGCTTAGAAAATAACTCATTCACTTTGTTGTTTCTCTGAACTAATCTAACTGTTGATGTTATTCCAGTGGTTCAGAATGCCTGCAAAATGAAAGAATTGATCCTCAGCCATTACTAAGCAGTTACATCTGTTACACTATCCCAATGGATTTTGGTGACGTGTAAGAGGGTTCCTTTGGACCCCTTCTGTAGTTACTATCATCCATAAAGTTTAACATTCCTTGATATTTTGGGGTTTTTTTGTTACTTTGTGTTGTTTGTGTGTTTTATTTTAAAGAGAACACACAGAAATGTCAGAGTTGCGGCAGAGGAAAGTTAATGCTTGCAATCTAAAGGATGCTCAGGAGTGAAAGCATTCTTGGTATGGTGCCCAGAGATAATAGGTTTCAAGGAACGAACTATAATGTAAAATCAAATCCAGGTGGCACTGTCAGTCTCTTGCACAGGTTAGACAATTTTGTCGCTAGACTCAAAACAAACTGGGCACATGCTGGTTTCATTATCCTCCAGCTGTTCCACTTCACCTTTCCTGGTAGGAGACAACAGGGAAAAAAATGCTTAACACTTAGAGGGAATAACATGTTTCACAATTCATTGGGTTGTACTACTTTGACTTCACATACGTAATGTGCCCTGTAGGAACCACTTCCATTGCATTAACTTTTAAATGTTATGTAGACATAAAATTATGAATATTTTGAGTAGGAAATAATATGGTTTCCTTTGTATTTTTGAGCCACTTAATAGTCTCCTAAGGAAGTGGTGAGGACAAACCCCAGCATATTCGTTGTTTAAAGTGATGTCCGTTGGAGTGATGGTGGTTTGGATTCAGATTTGCCAGCCTGACCGCGCCATCTCTTTCTGATTTTAAGCTTTCTCCAATCGCTCTCGTGCTTCAGGATTTTTGTATGCTTGCAGGTTGTTTCTTTCTTGCACTCTCTAAACCACAGAACTGTTCAAAAACTGGAAAGCATTGGGCGCAGTCACGCAAGCTCAGTTCTCTGCTGCTTCTGATACAGGATTAGACAAAAGAATTTGATTGGGACAACAATCCAGAAGGTACTGAGCAGATTAGCACTGAGAATTGCTGCAAAACAGTGGCAGGTAAATTAGCTAACAAAGCACCCTGAGGGAGAAATACAAGAAAAGGAAATGTGAAGATATTTTTCCATCAGATTTGGAAACTATTATCTCCAGGAGTAGCATGATGTGTGTGGGTACTGCTTTTGTAGTGTGCAATAATGGAATAGTTTATCTGTCTTCTGCACCAGCCATATTTAGAATTTGGCTCAGTTTTAAGTGATTTGTTCTACCCTGCTCATTATTGGTGTGTGAAATATTACAGAAGACATCTCTGCATTGCTTTGCAAAGGTCACAAAATTAGTAATTCAGGAATCTTTTTTTCAAAAAATAACAAACTTCCATGTTTATAAAGATGTACGTTCTCTGTCTTGCAAAGCTGTGGTCACCAATCTGTATGGTACTCAGCTGCTGAGGACAGATAATATGTGGTCAGCACTTCTATGGGGTAGAAGCAGACAGACCACCCTGTGGGACTGCTGGCAGAGTGACTGCTGCCATACCGTTCAGTGGTCAGGCAAGCTGGCTTTGGTGGTTGTGTCAACAGAGTGTGGAGCATGATTTATGATCTATACAGTAAAAAGCTGTTTTCCCTTGCTACGCTGCTATTGTTACCTACTAGGGGAATTCTACTGGTGAAAGCGGTTTTAAAAATTGCATCATCTAAGATATATTTGCCTTTACTCTCATTACGGTTCCAAGGCAACTATGAAAGGCAACTTGCCTTCTTCAGTTCAGAAGCTGGAGTTAAGGGAGAAGCCTCGTTTGCAGTGCAAGCCCTGTGAAACATGGCTGAGCATTGCTGATCCTCTTTAGAAGGGGTCAGTGGGAGAGTATAAAAGCTGTGCACAGGTATGTGCGTGTTCGAGTACATGTGCTGCTCAAGTGATGTGTCACTGCAGGATCTGTCTGCTTTTTGGTCTTCAAAAATATTTTCTGATTTTAATAATTTCATTATAATTTCCTTAGATTACCCAGACGTGTTTGTAAATGGATGCACTAATATTTATTTGTGTATCAGCCTTATCCAATAATATGCAAATGATATATAAATGTGGACAAGTGCCATGAGAAGAAGTGGAAACATACATACTTAACATGGACGTATATTAACATCATATCAGTAACCTCATGAAGACTCTTTATGTAGACCTCCATTTCACCAGGCTGTTACAGACATTGTGGTGACTGTTCCTCCCAGTATACTGAAAATCATGATGTTCTTCATACTTACTAGCTTTGCTTACCGCCTTTGGTCCCTGACATTTGAAGTCACATTTGTAGCTGTTCAGTAAAGGTAGCATATAGTGCCAAAGTTTCACTCACGGTGACACCAGTATTTAGGAGTTCATTTGATGAACTGTGCCTAGTAGGCATTGACCAGGGCAGGAATAGCAGCATCAGAAGAGCATGAGACCTCTAAATCACAGGTTTATTAAATGAACCAGGAAGACTAGGGACAACGTGGGGCCGCTGCTGAATGAGGCGGGTGTCCTGGTGACGGAGGATGCGGAGAAGGCAGAGCTACTGAATGCCTTCTTTGCTTCAGTCTTCAGTGCTAAGACTGGCCCTCAGGAATCCCAGGCCCTGGAGGTAAGACAAGAAGCCTACAAAGAGGACGACTTTCCCTTGGTCGAGGACGACTGTGTGAGGGATCGCTTAAGTGATCTGGATGTCCACAAATCCATGGGCCCCGATGGAATGCACCCACGAGTGCTGAGGGAGCTGGCGGATGTCATTGCTGAGCCACTCTCCATCATCTTTGAGAGGTCCTGGAGGACAGGAGAGGTGCCTGAGGACTGGAGAAAGGCCAATGTCACTCCAGTCTTCAAAAAGGGCAAGAAGGAGGACCCAGGGAACTACAGGCCGGTCAGCCTCACCTCCATCCCGGGAAAGGTGATGGAGCAGCTTATTCTGGAGGCCATCATCAAGAAAGTGGAAGAAAAGAAGGTTATCAGGAGTAGTCAGCATGGATTCACCAAGGGGAAATCATGCCTGACCAATCTGATGGCTTTCTACGATGACATGACTGGCTGGGTAGACGAAGGGAGAGCCGTGGATGTTGTCTACCTTGACTTCAGCAAGGCTTTCGACACAGTCTCCCATGATATCCTCCTAGGGAAGCTGAGGAAGTGTGGGCTGGATGAGTGGTCAGTGAAGTGGATAGAGAACTGGCTGAATGGCAGAACTCAGAGGGTTATCATCAGCGGCGCTGAGTCTAGTTGGAGGCTGGTGACAAGTGGTGTCCCCCAGGGGTCAGTACTGGGCCCAGTCTTGTTTAACTTCTTCATCAACAACCTGGATGAAGAGTTAGAATGTATCCTCAGCAAGTTTGCTGATGACACCAAACTGTGAGGTGTGGTAGATACACCAGAAGGCTGTGCTGCCATTCAGCGTGACCTGGCTAGGCTGGAAAGCTGGGCAGAGAGGAACCTGATGAGGTTCAACAAGGGCAAGAGCAGGGTCCTGCACCTGGGGAGGAACAACCTCATGCACCAGTACAGGCTTGGGGTGGACCTGCTGGAGAGCAGCTGTGTGGAGAGGGACCTGGGCGTCCTGGTGGACGACAGGTTAACCATGAGCCAGCGGTGTGCCCTGGCTGCCAAGAAGGCCAATGGGATCCTGGGGTGCATCAAGAAGAGTGTGGCCAGCAGGACGAGGGAGGTTCTCCTTCCCCTCTACACTGCCCTAGTGAGGCCTCATCTGGAGTACTGTGTCCAGTTCTGGGCTCCCCAGTTCAAGAAAGATGAAGAGCTACTGGAGAGAGTCCAGCAGAGGGCTACGAGGATGATGAGGGGACTGGAACATCTCCCCTACGAGGAGAGGTTGAGGGAACTGGGCTTGTTCAGCCTGAAGAAGAGAAGGCTGCGAGGGGACCTTATAAATGCTTATAAATATCTCAAGGGTGGGTGTCAGGAGGATGGGGCCAAGCTCTTTTCAGTGGTGGCCGGTGACAGGACAAGGGGCAATGGGCACAAACTGAGGCACAGGAAGTTCTGTCTGAACCTGAGGAAGAACTTCTTCCCTCTGAGGGTGACGGAGCACTGGAACAGGCTGCCCAGGGAGGTTGTGGAGTCTCCTTCTCTGGAGATATTCAAGACCCGCCTGGACAAGTTCCTGTGCAGCTTGCTGTAGGTGACCCTGCTTCGGCAGGAGGGTTGGACTAGATGACCCACAGAGGTCCCTTCCAACCCCTACTATTCTGTGATTCTGTGATTCTGTGACATGCAGTGAGCCTGTTAGTATTATCTGGAGTAGGGCCTGTGGCCATTCGTTGTCTTGTGTGATTCCCCACTCATTCCCTCATTTCCATTTTGTTTGAGATTGAGACCACTTTGTTATTAACTAGGCACCTGTGGGAGTGGACTGGAGAGATAAGATAATAGGTACAGAGATAAGGTAGTCTGGAAAAAAAGGAGTGGAAATGACAAGGCTATATTGACTGTATGTTGTTGAGTAGCTCAGTAGTTGGTCTTGACAGCTGGCTGTGAAACAACTGAAATAAACAAAAATGTGGTGGTGCTATACTAATATAGATTTTTAAATTATATATGTCCTGAAATATAATTCTTTTGTAAGATTTGTCTTCAAATATTGATGTAATGGCCAGTAACTAGCTTAGATAAAATTTGACAGGCAAATAGAGGTACAAAGTTATTTTGCTGAGTCTTAAAACTTGCTTTCAGCTTGGAAACCTCAGATTGCTGACTTTTCAAATCAAAATTTATGAGCTACTTTTTACTTGAATCTGATGCTGAATTTGTATAATTTGAACTAGCTTTTGTATCATAAATGAACGAGCATCATTTGTACAACTTTTAGTCAGTGATGCAATTGCTTTTATGCTGTTCCATTTGCTGGAATTTCCTTGAAACATCTCCTGAAGCATTTTGCTAAAAACTATAGTGTTACTACCACTCTGGAAGTATTTTAAGAATCTTGGTCTCATTTTCAAAAAATAGATAAACTTTCAGGACTCTAAGTAACTTTAGCACTGAGGAAACTTGAGAATCTGATAGTCTAAATTTTAAAAAACTAGTGCTACTAGGCATGTAAGTGGTTTTGATTTTTTATTCATAAATCCAATTCCTTGGTAAATTGTTTCCTAATACCTTGAAAATCACAGTAGCTGAATGACATTCTTCTCAGTGTTTTGTGGCTAAAAAGCAGGCGTTCTAAATCAAGAGAAAATAAATGTGGTTTCTGTCCTGAAGTTGAACAAGTGAAAATGCTTCAAAAATATTGTAGCAAGGTGATCGAGTGATCCTAAAGTAGTCAATATCATTTAAAGGTTAGGAAACTAACGTAGATTGTGGGAAAATCATGGTCAAGGCTCTAACCAGCTGGCGGTTTTGGGCATGTTCTCTCTTCTTTTGCCTAAAATTGAACGTTAATGAATGATGTTTGTGTGACTATAGAAGCCCTTCATTCTTGAAATAGATATTTTCTAAGACCATTCCACATTTACAAGGAGTTTAGAAATACAGAGCGGCATTCTTGATCTGCACTAAAAATTATTATGAACATTTGTAAATATTATTCCAGATGATTGCAAAAAGCTTCAAAATCTCATTCTTAGATGTTAGCTGCTGCACATCATGGATTATTCATATCAATGGATAAATGGCAAAAACTTTTGAAAATGAGTCACGGAAGTCATCACAGTTTTCATTCTTTTTTAGATGCACTGATGTCAGGTAATCAAATGGTGTTCCAAGAACACTTTTTCCTACTATGATGTGCCTTACAATGTGTTTTTATAAATTTAGTCAAAATGTTTTAGTTTTGATTTGGAACTGACATATAAGGGGGAACTGCACAGGCAGTGGAAGCAGGGACTGGCTTCCTGGGAAGAGTATAAGGAAGCTGCCCAGTTGTGTAGGGATGGGGTCAGGAAGGCCAAGGCACAGCTGGAGCTGAACTTGGCAAGGGATGCGAAAAATAAGAAGGACTTCTACAGGTACGTCAGCCGGAAAAAGATTGTCAAAGAAAGCGTACCCCCGCTCATGAGCGAGACTGGCAAACTAGTAACAGCAGATGAGGAGAAAGCTGAGGTACTCCATAACTTTTTTTGCCTCAGTCTTCACTGGCAACCTCTCTCCTCACCCCTCCCTAGTCAATGGATGGCATGAAGGAGAGCAGGAGGGTAAAATCCCTCCAGCTGTAAGTGAAGATCATGTTCGGGACCTCCTGAGGAACCCAAACGTACAGAAGTCCATGGGACCTGATGAGATTCATCCCAGACTCCTGAGGGAACTGGCTGATGTAGTTGCCAAGCCACTCTCCATGATATTTGAAAAGTCATGGCAGTCAGGGGAAGTCCCTGGTGACTGGAAAAAGGGAAACATTGTGTCCCTTTTCAAAAAAGGGTAGATAGGAAGACCCTGGGAACTACCGACCTGTCAGCCTCACCTCTGTGCCTGGGAAGATCATGGAACAGATCCTCCTAGAAGCTATGCTAAGGCACATGGAGGCCAGGGAGGTGGTTCGAGACAGCCAGCATGGCTTCACCAAGGGCAAGTCCTGCCTGACCAACCTAGTGGCTTTCTATGATGGTGTAACAACAAGGGTGGACAAGGGAAAACCAATGGATGTCATCTATCTGGATTTTTGTAAAGCCTTTGACACGGTCCCCCACAACATCCTTCTCTCTAAATCGGAGAGCCATGGATTTGATGGGTGGACCGTTCGGTGGATAAGGAATTGGTTGGATGGTCGCAGCCAAAGGGTAGTGGTCAACGGCTCAATGTCCAGATGGAGACCAGTGACGAGTGGAGTCCCTCAGGAGTCCGTACTGGAACCGGTGCTGTTCAATATATTTATCAATGACATGGACAGTGACATCGAGTGTACCCTCAGCAAGTTTGCAGATGACACCAAGCTGAGTGGTATGGTTGATACACCAGAAGGACGGGATGCCATCCAGAGGGACCTGGACAAGCTGGAGAGGTGGGCCTGTGTGAACCTCATGAGGTTCAACAAGGCCAAGTGCAAGGTCCTACACCTGGGTCGGTGTAATCCCCGGTATCAATACAGGCTGAGGGATGAAAGCATCAAGAGCAGCCCTGCTGAGAGGGACTTGGGGGTGCTGATAGTCAAAAGGCTGGACATGAGCCGGCAATGTACGCTGGCAGCCCAGAGGGCCAACCGTGTCCCGGGCTGCATCAAGAGAAGCGTGGCCAGCAGGTCGAGAGAGGTGATTCTGCCCCTCTACTCTGCTCTGGTGACACCTCACCTGGAGTACTGCGTTCAGCTCTGGAGCCCTCAGCACAAGAAGGACATGGAACTGTTGGAGCATGTCCAAAGGACGGCTACAAAAATGATCCGAGGGCTGGAGCACCTCTCCTACGAGGACAGGCTGAGACAGTTGGGCTTGTTCAGCCTGGAGAAGAGAAGTCTGTGCGGAGACCTGATTGCAGCCTTTCAGTACTTAAAGGGAGCCTATAGGAAAGATGGGGACGATATTTTTTTTAGTAGAGACAACAGTGACAGGACGAGGGGTAATGGTTTTAAACTAAAACAGGTTAGGTTTAGGCTAGATATAAGGAAGAAATTCTTTACAATGAGGGTTGTGAAACACTGGAACGAGTTGCCCAGAGAGGCAGTGGAGGCCTCATCCCTGGAAACATTCAAGGCCAGGTTGGACAGGTCTCTGAGCAACCTGATCTAGTTAGTGGTGTCCCTGCTCACTGCGGGGAGGTTGGACTAGATGACCTCTAGGGGTCCCTTCCGACCCAAAACTTTCTATGAGCCGGTCTCGCTCATGAGCAGCGGTACGCTTTCTTTGACCACCTTTTTCTGGCTGACATACCTGTAGAAGCCCTTCTTGTTATCTTCCAGGTAGCTGTTGTGCATCTTGAAAAGGTTTCTTGAACTCAGTTTAATCAAATCTAGTGAAAACTTTTATTGCAAATTGGATCAATTTGCTCTTGCAGATTTCTCTCCTAAGCAAAAGTATTTGGTCATTATATTTTTACTATATTATTAAATTCATAACAAGGGATGGATCCAATAAAATGAAATGTAGAGAGAAATGTGTCCAACTCTGAAGCGTTACTCAGCTTCCGTCAAACGTCAGCCCTAATTTTGCTGCCTCCCTGTATCTTGGCCGAGGGATTCTGGCATAGGTTGTGAGATTTAGTCTTTGACTCTTGTTACCAAACACTTGTTTTCCTGTACAAAACACTCTACCATTTCAGTATGGTACCACAGTCTTCTTTGGCTGCCAGAGTTTGAAGCAGCATCATAGAGTTAACCTATCTTTTTTATTGATAGTTGCACTTAAATGTGCTTAAAACTGTATTTTTGTAAGTGTACTGGGTTTGCATGACAAAGTTTTTGTAGCAGGGGGGCTACAGGAGTAGCTGCTGTGAGAAGCTGCAGAAGCTTCCCCTGTATCCGATAGAGCCAATGCCTGACGGCTCCAAGATGGACCCGCTGCTGGCCAAGGCTGAGCTTGTCAGCGACAGTGGTAGGGCCTCTTGGATAACATAGTTAAGGAAGAATAAAAACTGCTGTGCAACATCAGCTGGGAGAGAACTGAGATGATGGGAGACAAACAACTCTGCAGACACCAAGGTCAGTGAAGGAGGATGGGGAGGAGGTGCTCCAGGCTCCAGAGATTCCCCTGCAGCCCCTGGAGCTGACCCTGGTGAGGCAGGCTGTGCCCTGCAGTCCATGGAGGTCCACGGTGGAGCAGATCTCCACCTGAAGCCCATGGAGAGCCCACGCTGGAGCAGGTCGATGTCTGAAGCAGGCTGTGACCCGGTGGGAAGTCCGCGCTGGAGCAGGCTCCTGCCAGGACCTGTGGCTCCATGGAGACAGGAGCCCACGCTGGAGTAGGTTTGCTGGCAGAACTTGTGACCCAAAGGGGGACCCACACTGGAGCAGCCTGTTCTTGAAAGACTGCACCCTGTGGGAGGGACCCACACTGGAGGAGTTTATGAAGAACTGCAGCCCATGGGAAGGACTCATGTTGGAGAAGTTTGTGGAGAACTGCCTCCCGTGGGAGGGACCCCACACTGGAGCAGAGGCAGAGTGTGATGAGGAAGGAGCGGCAGAGACAAAGTGTGATGAACTGGCCACAACCCCCATTCCCCATCCCGCAGCACCACTCTGGGGTTAGGAGGGAGAGAAAATCGGGAGTGAATTTAAGCCTGGGAAGAAAGGAGGGTTGAGGGGGAAGGTGTTTTAAGATTTGATTTTATTTCTCATTATCCTACTCTGATTTGATGGGTAACAAATTAAACTAATTTCCCGAAGTCGAGTCCATTTTGCCCGTGACAGTAACTGGTGAGTGATCTCTCCCTGCCCCTAACTCGACCCACAAGCATTTCATTATATTTTCTCTCCCCTGTCCAGTTGAAGAGGGCAGTGATAGACCGGCTTTGGTGGGCACCTGGCCTCCAGCAATGTAAACCCAATACTGCAAGTGAATTTCAAAAGCTCACAGCATACAACCTCCCCTGAATTTTATAATGATACCAGTAGAATTTTGTAATATCGTCATGAAGGATTATATCAAAGATGTATCCTTTTAACCTGGAAAAGAAACTACATCAAAGAACTACCTTCCCCTTTGTCAAAACTCTATTTGAGTCACTGTAAACCTACTACATAAACTGCTTAAGTTATATTGATTTATATTGACTAATTAGTTTAGGAAAAAGGCATTCATTTAGGTGGTGAATTATGGGGCAGGTCAGAGGAAATTAATTAATAGCTGCCTTGAGATGGCATTGAGAAGCTGTTGGTTAGCTGCAGGCTCTAACATCTGCAGCTAACACGGTGGGGTCCAAAAAATGATGGTTGTGTCCAAGGTCTTAGCCTCTTTTCCCAGTGACAAATAATCGCAGAATCAGAATCATAGGGTTTGGAAGGGACCTCTGTGGGTCATCTAGTCCAACCGCCCTGCCAAAGCAGGGTCACCTGGAGCAGGTTGCATAGGACCTTGTCCAGGCGGGTTTTGAATATCTCCACAACCTCCCTGGGCAGCCTGTTCCAGTGCTCCATCACCCTCAGAGGGAAGAAGTTCTTCCTCATGTTCAGCTGGAACTTCCTATGCTTCATTTTGTGCCTATTGCCCCTTGTCCTGTCACTGGGCACTGCTGAAAAGAGTCTGACCCATCCTCTTGATACCCACCCTTAAGATATTTATAAGTATTTATAAGATCCCCTGTCAGCCTTCTCTTCTTCAGGCTAAACAAGCTCAACTCCCTCAGTCTTTCCATGTAGGGGAGATGCTCCAGTCCCCTCATTATCTTTGTAGTCCTCCGCTGGACCCTCTCCAGTAGCTCCTCATCTTTCTTGAACTGGGGAGCCCAGAACTGGACACAGTGCTCCAGATGGGGCCTCACTAGGGCAGAGTAGAGGGGGAGAAGAACTTCCCTAGACCTGCTGGCCACACTCTTCCTTTATTCGTGTCTTCCTGCAAAACCTCATATGTTCTGCTGCCTCTTCCCTAGAGCAGAAGAATTTCTAACTACTTCTTCCTCCTTTGCTGTGAAAAGTAAAACCTTCTTTTTAGCCCTTTTTCCGGTTAGCATTTTCCCCTTTGTGCGCTTACTTATTAATTCACCTTTATGTAAGCCTGAAAGCTGAGAGCATGGTCCCAAAGTCTTGTTTACAGAGGATGATGAACATGTCCAACTGCAGAGCTTCACAGGGAGAACATTACTGTAAGAAAAACGGTTGGATGTTGCCTTCAAACTGCTTATATGTAAATTCATATATTCAACAGTGATTTAAAAGCAGTCCATATCTTTCTCTTCTTACACGACCTATGCGAAAGAGTTTTCTTGCATGTATATGCATATGTATGCTAGATTCCTGATCAGCATGAATAAGCAGAACACAGGCATGGTTGAAAACGGTTTTGGCATGGTAGAGTGAGCCCTACATTTACTGTCTCATACTCCAAGGGACATTAGGCTGAGCTTTATAGAGTTATACAGAATGGTGCTGAAGGATATATGCAGTCAGAAAAGTACCTTCTCTGAAGAGCTGTTATGTTACTTCTTCTAACTCAGCTTTAATATCCATTGTCCTTGAATTTCCTCACCTTCAAAACCTTTTTTGCATCAAAGTTGTTTTTTTGTTGTTTTGGGTTTTTTTTTCCCCAAAATGTAAGTCCATTTGCTTTTCCTGGCCTGGAATGTCATCTTAACATTTCTTTCCTCAATGTGACTGACAAAATATTGATAGCGGACAAACGCAAACAGTGAAGTTGTCTTTTGACAAAATATATGTGTTCCAAGAGATATCAATACAATTTAGAAAGTTTGTCCATTACATATCCACTTAAATAATGGACATACATCCAAACTTGCTTCTAATTTCAGAGGGGCTTTTCGATTGAAAGACAAAACATCTGACTTTTTTTCCCAGAACTCTCTTAGCTGTTTACCTTGCAAAAACCAAATTCCCAGAGAAACCTGAGCTTTAATAAACAGTAGTGTTGTTTGCACTGTCTTAGCGCAGCTTAAAAGGTAGCTTAAACATGTTAAGCTGTCTTAACACTTGTCTTCAGTGTTTTGACTTGGTTTAGAGTAGGAAACAATGCTCTTCTTGTAAAGAAAAAGTAGCAGTTTTATACCCCTCTGTCTAGGACAACTTGCAGGCATACATCCACCAGTGCCTGACACCGATTCACCTTGTCATAAACTCTAATATCCATTTGTAATACTGTGTTTTCTGTAGAGATGGCAACACAAATGTGTATGCACTCTTTTGGAAAAGAAATGCTCCATGACGGAGAAGTTATCTCTTAGGAAATATGAAAGATACTTACTGATACAAGCGCTTGTGCTTCATGTATGTGGCTAAATCTTGTGTTTATGTTGTTTTGTGATCCAGAAACACTTATTAAAGATGTATTGAAGGACCTAGAAAAACACCAGGTGGATGTGGAGAATCTCAGCTCAACAGAACTGGATGAGATTGCTGATACTATCTCCAATGCAATTCAAACTGTTGGCATGCAGGAAGAAACAGAAGAGGGTGCTGGAAAACCTAGAGAAGACAAAACAGGAGCACAAATGAAGAAAGGAGGTACTCAAGGAAAGGCAGAGATTCAGACTGGATTAATGGAAAACAGTGTTAACATAGCAGGTATTAGTTCTAAGAGTTAAATACAGCAAAAGACAGCTACCCTAATTTTCCTTTATTGTTTCACAATAGTGCTAGAGTTTTTTTCATCAGTTTTAAAGAGGACAGGAGGGAAATGTATATTTTTCCCTAAAGGGTGTAGAATTTTAGCTTTATTATTTTCTTTTTACAGCAGATACTCAATTTATCAAAAACGCATCTGTTTGTGAACCCTTGGTCTTCAAGCTTCACAAACAAGATCAACCTACACACCCAATTATATTGAAATACAAATTGCTTTATGCAGTGTTGTCTAATTTCTCTTTCTTGAAAATGAGGTGTTTAAGCAAATTGATAATGAAAATTGATTATATTCCAAGAAAGTATTTTGAAATACGTGGGGAAAAAATTGCGTTTTACAGATGATCATTCTTTAAGGTACCACAATTACTTGCAGAAGAAAGTCATGGGTACAGGTAGAAAACTACACATTCCTTTTCCTGCTTAAGAAAATAGAAGTGTTATTATGGTTATTTGGTTCTGTCTGGACAAATATTTCCCTTGTGATGCAGATTCAGGAACTACGGTAATTGCCATTAATGAGTTAATACCACAATGGGGCTTGTTCCCACTTACCCATTCTCTGTTTTAGGAATGTTATGATATCTAGGACACCAAAAAACATATGGTAAAAGTGACAAACAGTGATTTTAACTTACTGTCTTTTTTCATGGTGATATATTGAAATCCTGACTAGTTAGAGATCTTCTTGTTATTTTAATTGCCAGTTCTTTGTGTAGATTCAAATGAGCAGACCTGAGGGTCCTGAATCATGCTGGGAGAGATGAATAAGACTGAGTTCATAAACCAAAAAGCCAGCATTATTTGACCGAAGTTAATGATGTGATAGCATATCGTCACTGTGGTTAAACTGTAATCTGTTTTTGCTAGATGATATCTACAGAAATGTCTTTTTCTTCCACCACAATGTGTATGAGGGTTGTACATGTTTCCTTTTTCTTTAATGTAAATGTCCATTCAGCCAGCTAGAACCATTTTACTGTTTTTTTCCTAGATATTGATAAACTGATGCAAAGATTGTACACTTAATTAGCAAAAGAACACTATTACATTGGCTCTTGAAGTACTCTGTCTATTGATCTTGCATCAATTTGCTATCGAAGTGAGGTTAGAATAACGATACTCAATTATACAGTGCTCTTCACCCTGCCCTTTCATCTTTGATGTCTTAATGTTTAAATTGCATGAAAATGCCACCTCTACAAAACAGTCTATAAGTGGTGTTTGCTTCATGTGTGATGTTTTCCCTTCATAACTATATATTTGTGCTTTCCATATCCTACAGACAACGAAGCGCATGAAGCCAGTGCCAAAACTGATAAAGAGGTAGAGTACCAGCCTTTTAACAGAATAACCATTACGTCTCAGAATATCAGGTCTATATGCAGTGAAGGTCAAAACCACACTTCTGAAACATAAGAATTGTTTAGTGTCTTGTGTAGACATAATTCAATGTCACAGCGTAGGCATATTGTTGCTGATGCACTGAAGTATTAAATGAACATCTATTTAACACCTAAGCAAAATGAGTGTTGCAGTTCAGCAAATGAAAATCAAGTCCTGTTATGCCTGTCCCTCAGTTGTAAATAGACAGAATTCATAACAGATCCAAAGTTCAGACAAATTTGGGATTTTCCTCTGGATATTAGATTTTGAGTATTGAGTAAATTTTGGATATTGTTCTGTTGAAAACACCCTTTTTTCACCTGTCCTTTGGCTCTTAGTTCTGGGGAAACTTAAACATCCTTGCTTGGATAATATCTCTGATTTTCATAGCAGGTGAGTAAACGTATTCCGTCTGATGGCACATGTTTGTGGGAGGGTTCAGAATTCCCTCTTTCATAGGATCTGTCATTCTTTGTCATTAATTCTTCCAAATTGCTGAGTACCAGAGATATTTCAAAAGCTCTAGGCATTGCATGTTGTACCCTAGGTGGTAAAGTCAAATTTGGGATTCTAATCCAGGTTGTCTTTACAATATTCCTCATGAGATTTGAATCATATCCTATAGACTTATGCCCTATATTCAGCCATTTTTGAGGTATATTCATCTTTCTTTTTCTGGGTTTCATGGAGCAGAAAAATGTCAAAGAAATATTTTTAAAAACTACTGTGAAACTTCTACTACTATATATGCTTTGTAAAGCTAGCACTGCAAGACTCATAGATTGGCAAACCTTCTTGTGTCCACAGTAAAATCTCTTTAGTCGCTGCCCTTCAACCAAGCAAGGAAAACACACAAGTCGACAGTTTGGAAGGAGTTTTAACTACCCACATGAAATTCTTCAAGGAATGAAATGCTGTATTCACACTAGACTTACACAGGATCCCATGTATAGATTTCTTAGTGACAGTTTGAATAAGGGATGTGACTGAAAAGAATACATTGTAACACAGAGCACAAAGTGCCCATGAGCCGTCATCTCCTCCCAAATGCTTGGCTGTGCTAATCTTGTATAATGGAACTAGCTAACAAATAGTTCTAGGCATGTGTTTTGACTTTGCTCATTTGCTTATTGTTTCGTTTCATTAGACAGACATTTTCTGTGATCATATGTTTAGCTTAGTGGATCACTCACAAGCGGTTTGTCACCATTTCTGGAGATGAATAAGTGAAATGTAATTCGTCACATACTATCTGTTCCCTTTCCTGTGTCATGACTTGTGACACCCAAGAGATATGCATGTTTCCTGTCCTAAAACTTAAGCATCTTGACGGATATTTCTATTATTTCTCCTTTCCATTAACTTATTTGGTAACAAACTTTTATTCTCATCAGTACTTAAATACCTAGACACAGGAAAAGGAACACTATGAAAATGCCATCTGCATTTTCTTCTAGCTGTTCAAGACAGAGAAAAGGCTATCTAGATTCTCTGATATTTGAAGAAGAAACTATTAACCACAGAATTTCTTCACCCTTATTAAAACATTGAAAAATACAGTGACATAATTTATTGTTCTTTTATTATTACTGGATAAACATTATGTTCCTACATAGTCTTGTAGTGTATAAAAATTAAGAAAATGACCGTATAGCATTTGTATGAACACGCTCTACTTTGTCTGTAAGAGTTCGAAAGATTGTATCCAGGTTTCGCTCAGTATAACATTCCTGTGTCTAGTTTTAAAAATAATGATATTCTTTTAATACAGGAGAACACTGCAAAACTAGTAAACTTCTTGAATGAGAATGTATTACCTGAAAATACGCCTAAAGACCTTATACCTGAAGAATCTACTAAGACAGAAACCAAGAAATCTGAAGATGCTGACTCTTCTTCCTCAGAAGAAACAAATGCTGGAGTGGAAAATGTAAAAAGTGAGACTTTCTCAAGGGAACTGACAGCTGCACAGAACAGTGAATCTGACGCCACAGACCCAAGCAAGACCCACTACTGGATTAAGAACACTTTAATGCAGAATGGAAACTCCTATGAAGAGCCTCAGAAAAATACAGGACAAGGCTTACACCTTCAGGTGAAGTCTTCTGAGGAGAAAGAATACGGCTATATTGTAACAGTGAAAGAGTAAGTATAGCAGCCAATTTGAATGGCATTTTTAACTGGATAAAAGATAAAGTCATGGCACCTAATGAAATATGAATGTACAAGAGGAAAATGCCACAGGCCTGATTTTTAGTACAACTGAAACTGTTTGGAACCTGTTCAGTACTTGATGAAAATAGGAGAAAACAGTTCCATTTTCTTACAGTTGCCTTTCCTCCAATTCAGAAGGTATTTAGTTTGTAGGTCTTTTGCTTAGACCTCTCTCTGTCTTCTCATGTTCCAGTGACCTTCCAATATGTCAGTAAGTGTGCTTCTGGTTAGGATGTGGGCTTTAAATATTTGACTTGAAGGTAGCCTAAATATCAATGCCTGAGTCATCCTTTCAAAAAATGACACACAATAACAAAGCACAATATTTTCTCTATGGTTTCATTTTGATCTGAAAATAACACATATAGGATTCCAAACATCACATGTGCAGCTAGTTTAGAAAGAAAGACCTAATGATTTCAGGTCATGTCACTAATGAATTTGACATTTAATGTTACACTTTCAAAAGACAGCTTTTTTCTCCTAGTGATGCACAGTTCTCTATATGAACATTTAGGAGCTTAGAATGATGTGGGTCCTTTTTTCCCCCATGAGAACAGTCTTATATTTGATTAGCAAGCCCAACTCATCTTCTGTGAGAAATTAGGAATTTCTAGGATGGGCTTACAAATCTTTGGCCAGCATCACAGAGAAACTGATACAAAAACTTCTGTAGTGTGGATTGATTCTTTTGACTGTCTCAAGCTTATTGATGGTATCGAAGGAAATAGGATTGTGGAAGATTCTTGTTTTTACCATACTGTGTTGTTTTGAAATGCACGTGGCTGGGTATCAGGGGACAGCTTCTTGTTTTCCTTCTCACCAGAGCCATGCTTGAAAAAGATGGGATTACAAAGAAAGGATGCCATTTGGGGGGAAGAGATTTTGTACGGTGCATGGAGGGATAGGCAGAAGAGAGGAGAGTGAAAGCTGATGCTGAGCAGCCTGCAAACATCAGAGACAGGCAGAGAGAGAGACCTCAAAAAGTAGGGAAGAAACACCCACTATTTGGAGATACTGGAAGGAATGCGTTTCATAAGGATGTAGAATTTACCCTGCAGAAAATAAAAGTTACTTAGTTACTGGAATGAGAGATGCTGAAGGAAGGGGCTCACCTTGCAAGGATATAGTGGGAATGAGAGTTGTGTTAACAGATCCTTGCATGGCTATCAAGTCTCATTCTGAGTTTTAATTTTACCATTTTCTTGTTAAATTTTATTCACTTGCTAAAGAAATCCAGCTCTAGTGTTTAGAAAAGACCATTTGATAGTTTTGGAGTACTTGGTTTAAGGAAAGTCCCAAATGATTTGAGGTCCTTATACTTCTATTAACTCATCTGTGTGTTCATAACCACTGTTGATCATTATTTAATGAACAAGTGTTTGTTTTTTACCAAGGGGACACTCAGGAGTCTGCTTCTGTTTTTGAAATCGGCCTACCAGAAATTGATGGAATGCCCTAGTTTAACCACACCTCTTGGTTCCTGCCTATGAATGCTATGTCAAGCAGTAGAAGCTAATTTTTCTCGAGCTCAGTGCTACTTCCCGCAGAATTTTTAACTCACATCAGTCTGGAAAGCTCCTTTATATCCAACAGTACCTTAATGACACCATCTCCCTCGACCTTCCAGACTTCTTTGGTTAATAAATTCTCTAAAAGCTTAAAGCTTTCACAGCTGTGTGTAATGGGAGATGTTCTGACATTCAGTCTGCACAACATGTAGATTCTTCACATAGTCATCTTAGCTGTTTTTCTTTCTAGCTAGTCCCCCACTGATGTGTTTTCCCTGAATCTATTATTATTCAATGAAACTTGCTGAAGAGCAAGTCATTAGTCCAAAGGTTCTCAGTCCTGGAGGACTCCATATACACAAATAAAATTTAGCATAGATTTGTTCAGCTTCTTTACCATTTTCAATACCAGAAAGACAAAAAGTACTTTTTTTATATACTAGATTATTAAAATTTTAGAAACTTTTTGGCAAGAAGGTTTCAGATAAACATTGGGATGTTATTAAAAATGCTCAGAAAAGATGAGAAAAAATTTCCGGTGAGTAGATGAAACTACTTCAAATGGTTTGAATTCAAAAATATAAGTTTATCAAAACAATATTAGTTTTTAATTATAACCAGCTCATTACACAAAGCATATACTAACTGTATTCAGAAAGCTTAACTGATAACTCCTCACTACATTCTTAGCATTTGGAGTGCAACCAGAGGTCGTCATCTCCGAAGTCACTGTAGACAAAAAGAGAATAATCTTTCATTCCTTTTTTTTAGTTCCTAATCTAGAATGAATTAACTGTTAAAGAGAAATAGCTGATTGAGTTGAACTGAAGAAAAATTCCTTTCGTACTAGAATTATGTTGCATTCCATCTGCAGCAAACAGATTTTAGTTCAGAGTTCTTTGCCCGTGACTTTTAACTCTTCAGTGATTTTATTCTCCTCAGCATTTCAACTTTTCAATACACCGGTTTAATTTGTGTTGTTGTTGTTAAACTTGTTTGTTTTGAATAAGTCTATCTGAAATGTAAGTGTACAATGAAAACGCCATATTTTGCAAAACAGAATTTATATATTCTGGAATTTCATAAGAATAACAAAACCTGTTCAGGAAATTCCACATGCTAAAAATGGACTTGTCCACTCAGCAGGAACAGCGAAATACTTTCTACAGCAGTGGAGGGATCTGTTACATACTAGTATTTACCACAACCATTTTGTCAGTACGTAAAGTGGCCTTAGAGAGCAATTGGATCAGTGCAGCTGAGAGTTCCAGTAAGGACTTGTTTTCATGAATGTGGCTGTAATTGTTTTTTTACTTGGGGGAGAGAGGATAGAGAAAGGGATATTTGTTGACTGTCACTGCACAGAAGAGAGATTTTAATGTGCATTTAAGGAACATTTCTTTAGTAAGCTTCCTGTATTATTGAGGTTTTGTACCAAAAATCTTACTGGCTCTTTGCAGTAAATAAATAATGTTAATAGATGGCTTAGGTGCATGCTACATGTTTATATAGAACTTTACATGCACATTATATTCATACAGTGAAGTAAAGGAGCTGGAAGTATTCCTAGTCAGATCTTTAATCTACGTCAGTCTAAAATCACTCTTGTTTGATAGGTGATTATAGTCTATAAGTACTCAGGAAATTGATTTCACAATAGATCTTTCATACTTTTTGTTTAGATCTTTATGCTTTTTTTCAGTTTTCTGTCTTAAGTAGAAAGGAATCTGGAGCTAAAGTTAGGCATGAAATAATTTCTTTCTTACAGCCTGAGTGTTAGTCAAATTCATATGTGAAGTATCTTTCTTGCAGCAGTTAGCACATTTAAGATTATAAACCTAAAATTATGATTTAGATGGGGTTTTTTTCATCCACTCTTCACCTGTACACACAAAATGAAATGCCAAAATATAACATGAGAGGTATTTATTTTCCGTTACTACTTTCTTTGCATGTTTTTCTTTTTCCTTCATAAGGCAACAGGTCGTAGTTTCAATCCATCAATTTTTATTTTGCCATGATTTTTCGGAGCAGCAAAGCTTTATTTTTACAGCTGAAACAGTGGTCTTTTGGTGAGAAAGGGAAGTAGTGCAATGTATTTGTACACTGGGGATAATAGCTTCAGTTCTTTTCACCTTCTGATCTGAAAATGGAACTGAAAAGATTATACTCGGTGGTGTAGTTGACAGATGTCAGGGGTGATCTATTCACTATTGGATTCTCAGGCTTCCATGGCTTTGCAAGTGTGACTCAAGGAGATATTAAGACTGCTTCAGTGAACTCCTAAGATGCCAGCTTTTAATTGTGCCACAAAGCAAAGATAAACATTTCCATGTAATACTTGAAGAAAAGATTTGTGATAGTTTAAAGACTTGTCAAAACAGCAGTCTGCTTGTCAATGGCAAGAACAATAGGTCACTCTTGCTGTGTTTGTCGAGTGACCTTTCAGATGGTTGGAGCAGTGCAATCCATACCAATCCATAATATCCATCAGCGCTAAGCTTCGGAATGAATTGACAGTTTCAGTGTAGAAAATTGTCCAGCAAATCCTCCACTGTGCTGCTTCAGCACTTTATTATGCTGAGAAACCAACCAAATTGGGTGATTTACTTTGTTTACTCTTTTCTCCTTCAAAAAATTTGTATTCTACCCCTGTAGGATTTGTGTGGAAGAGGTTTGCTTCTTTCTCAGTGTAACTGCTTTGAACTGTTTCTACTAATTTTAGCTCTAAAATTATAGAGTAATCTTATAAAACAAAGTTATCTACAGGAAGTTATTTTCATTTGTATGCTACTTCAGCAGTGGTTATAAAATACCTTCCTATCATAGTGGGGTTACCTCAGTGGGAGCTCTCAAATCAGAGAATTCTTTGCATTTGGACCAAAGAACTCTTCCTATTTTCTGAAATTCTACTTCTTCAAGTGCGTAAAACTTTTTTGGGGGTTGGAAAAAAAGCCAAAACTCACATTTGTCTGGCAGGATATGCTCTAAGCTGAGGGCCAAGATCCCACAATCAAAACATTTAAATAATATTTAGCCTCCTGATTCCCTCATGAGGAAACCCAAAACGTGACTTTTCAGAACATGCAGTTCTTACTGCCTCCAGTAAAACTAAATGCAAGCTGCTGCATGCTGAGCAGCTTAAATAGTCAAGCTGGTTTGTAATTCCTTAAATATGGGATTGACCATTTAGACTTAAATGCACTAAGAAAAATCCTAGTTTGAGAGTAGAAAGTTCATCTCTTTTCACTGTTTATGATAGTCTTTTGAGCTTCAAAGTCAAGTCATGCTTTTCTGAAGCCACACTTGGACACCCAATGCAGACAAATCTGTCCTGTTTTGTGATTTATCAGAATGTATCTGCTTGAAGTTTTTCCTGTAAATACAAGATCACAGACAGCTCATGGCAGCTCTGCTAGCTTGTGATCCAACTTCTGTCATTGTTGTACTAGTCAATTCCTGGATATTTTGTGATTTGTCATATGTTAATTCTCAATTCCAAACTGTCTATGTAAAATTATATAGGCTGTATATCAGTTCCCAACATGTTAACTTAATTGGATCATATGTGCATTTCTATACGTTTAATTTGAGGTAGCTGGTATTCTGCTCAGACGCTGAGAAAAAGCTGAAAATGGATCTTGTGTTAGTAGTATAAAATTACTATGGAATATGATTAGTCCGGTCCATTGAATATGCTGAAGGGTTAGGTTAATTCCAAATGCTTAATATTATTTCCCCACCTTTACAAAGGTGATAAATGATACTGCTTTGCATGTAATGATTACTTTCCACAGGACGGTGCTCAGGTTAGGACCTTGAAACTAGGTTGTAGAGAACTCTTGGTTTATTCCCCAAGTTTTCTGTTTTCCTAGGCAAGTCATTAAAGAATTATATTTTCGTGATCATCATTATTTGTTTCCTCTACCAGGTTAAAATATTTAATGCATTTTAATTGCATTTAAAAATGAAATTTAAAATAAATAGAAGAAAATTAATCACAAGATCTACAGCAATGAAATAGGGCTGATAATTTTTATTGTTCTTTGTTACTGGAAGGTCTTGATGTTTCTTGGAATCTGAGCTTTTGTATTCCTTGAGACTTTTCAGATATTTTTTAAGAAAATAAGAACAAAATGCTCTTGTCCTTTAATACATATATACAAACAGAAACACTGATTTGACCTTCTCTGAGTATCTCAACGTCCCCTTTCAAATTGTTATTCTACCTGCAAGTGCAGTTTATCAAGGGAAAAAGACTTGTGCATATTCTTCACTCAACTTCTACAACTGGCTTTAAAAACTAAAAGAAATTATCAACACACATGAAATAGAAAAGCTCATGCTACTAAAGTATGTTAAAATGAGCAAGGGACACCATTGCTCACATTAAAAAAGAAGTTAAATGTAAAATTTTTATCCTTCACTTTGTCACTTTGCCTAGTAGTCTCTACCCTTGTATAAAGAAGTTCCATAAATGTCCATCATTGATTTTAAAACCAAAAGTTTTGCTTCTGATAATATAGCTTGAACCTCTACCTAAATAATACGGATAGAAAATACTTGCTTATGAGTTTATCCAGTAGAGACAATTCTGTCATTGTGTCTCAGCACCATAACTAGTGGAGACATGTAAATCTAGAATCTTCTTTGGCTAACTCTTCATATGTAATTATTTACACTCCCTGGAGTTCTGTAGACATGAAATAATTTTTCCTTCTTAAATCCTCCAGTTTCCTTGTGATACTTAGAAAGTGACAGAGATCATATCCCCCACGTTACTGCTTCACTGCCTTAATTCTGATATCATATATTCCCCTAGGAAAACGATACTTCAGGCTTCTTATTCATGTGCAAGAAAATAACAGAAAAACAGCAGTTCCTGTAGCTTTGCCATAGAGAGCAATAAATACTGGTGGGTTTTTTCAGTACACAAGTTCAGCTTTGAATATATGGAATTTCTTCTTATCTGTGTATGTGCAGAGATAAGACGATAGTCTGTTCTACTTCTGTTGTTCTTAGCTTTTGTGCTTCCAAATTCTGTTGAAATATATTATGCCGCAACGTGATTCTCACCTGCTGATGTAGATCACTTTACAAGAGATGAGTGCTTTCAAGGGTCCATCTTACCCTCCTCTTAGGGCTTCTCTTTCCCAGATGTTTTTCTCTGCTCTCTATTGGGACCAGCTCTGCATTTTTACATCTAAAGGAACACCCAGAGCAAAATTTTGAATTGATGTAGCTGGTGACCAGCTGCTCTGTCACACTAGCAACAGTAATGGCAGGGAATCACCTGGTCCCTTGAATCAATGAAAGGGAACAGGTGGTTGTCAGAGTGCACCTGGAGTCCCCAGTAGTGCCACGAGGACTAGCTCAAGTTTGTGTCTCTCCTCTTAGCTAAACAGACATAGCTGTTGGCCTGGTTTCCCAGAACAGACGTTCCCAGACACTCCCATTTCTGCCTTTTCATGCCTTCCGTGCCACGTTATCATCCCTTGTTAGGGTCTCACACACCGGCTCTTTCAGGAGGGCAGCCGGTGCAGGTCCTCCACAACCTCTCTGTGAGCAGGTTCAGGTTCCTCTGAGATCTCCAGACTGTAGACTTTTAATCGCTGAGGCTGCACCTTATAAGTCTGCGAATGGGGGATGGGGCTGTGAGCTGTATTTTGTTTTTATAAATAGTGGTAGTCCTTAAAATCCTGAGATGCCGCAATATCTCACAATACCATATGGTCAATACTTTCAGCGTATCAGTGTTTTTCAGGTAATTACTATGTAGTTCATTATAAAAGAGTGATGAATTTTAATCTTTTGAAATAAGTGAGAAGTAGAAAGCCAAAGACCAGGATTCCTGGGAATGCAGCAAATTGAATCATGACACAGTCTATTATCTACCAGTACTTTTTCATCACTGCAGTTCTGCCTGGTCCTAGGAAGCTCAGATATAAAAATGCCATCATTTATTTTAATGCCTGAAATTCTTTTGGAATCTGTTAACTCAGGTAACACCTACACAATATAAACACCCGACCACTAAAAATTAGAATTAAGTAATTTTGATCTCACTCTAAATCATTTTTATTTCCTGCAAATGAAATTTTGTTCGTAGAAAATCAGTGAGGACTAATTAAGGACACAGAATAAATTGGAACAGAGAAAATATTTTAATTTTTCTTTCAAGTAGATATTCTGGCTTTCCACTGGCACTTGTTTGAAGAAGGTATGCCAAATCTAAGGACTAGGTATA
Source organism: Opisthocomus hoazin (assembly GCF_030867145.1). Taxonomy (NCBI): domain Eukaryota; kingdom Metazoa; phylum Chordata; class Aves; order Opisthocomiformes; family Opisthocomidae; genus Opisthocomus; species Opisthocomus hoazin. Next base: position 83,980,831 of record NC_134417.1, read on the forward strand.
TCCACTACAGAAATAAATTTAGAGTTAATTTCTTAATAGTGTGGAGAATGATTTCTATAAAAAGTCAGTTTTAAAATCTTTAAAGTTTGAACTTCTTACAGAAGTATTTGTGTTTCTTTCTTTGAACACTAGGTTGTTGGATATTCTTTATCATTTTTAATTTAAACCATTAACATTATAAATCGGTCTGGGATTTAAGCTGCCTGGAAGGAAGAGTGAAGGCGTGAAGGAAGGGAAAGAATGAAAAGATGGAAGTGCATTACAACATGTATCAACAGTTGTCTTCAATCTCATTGATTAATTATGTGTAGGAAGGAGTAATTTGATATGAAAGAACAATTTTACGTTTTCACGGCTTTTCTGCATCAGAGAGTCAGGGTTCATGACAAATGGACTCCAGAGCTGTGTCTAACATTCAGCTTAAAATGCATTAGGGAGTACTTTGGTGAGGTGCATTTCAGTCTCAGAAAGGAGAATACCACAATTATGGCACCGATTATTCCCATAATTTTCATGCTCCTGCTAGCGACAAAGCATCTGTATGAATTTGTTTCTGTTAACACAGCTGGAGGCCGTGTGCGTTTGAAGTAATGCAAGTACAGGCTGGCATAGTGTCACACTTCCATTATAACTCTAAAGAGCAGATCCTCCTTGACTTCTCTATCACTCTCGTGTTTCCATGATGCCATTATCTCTTCTGACCTTCATAGCCTGACCACTGGAACTGATTTTTACCAAGTGTCATTTGCGTTACAAATTGGTCTGGACTTAAACCTGTCTGTATTAAGAGGTTTAAATTCATACTTACTGGTGGCGAGAAAAGAAGGAAAAAATTATGGAAAGTGGGAATTTTCTGAGCTGCCAAAACAGAAGTAAGCTTAAAAAGGTTTCATGGCTAATAAAGCCTTTGAGAAAACAAGTATAGAAAAATGAAACTGCAGACCAATGCAATAAAATTGTGGTGTCCTTAAAATGGTTACAATAACAATGCTGCGAAGTCAGGCAGCTCTCAAACAATTCCGTGAGTATCTCTGTTTAGAAGTTATTTGGTTGCTTTCGTGAATCCTGAATAAATGTGAACCATTTACAAAATTAATCATTATTTAACTAAATTGAAGACACCAACTGCGTTCTAACCAAATTAAATCCGTTTAGTGCTGAAATACATTCCTTCTCTACATCTTTACCAGGGTTGTGTGCTTCAAGATGTATGAAACCACACTGAAACACGGACAAAAGACTCAAGCTCAGACAGACCAGTCAGGCTGTTGTAACACCATACACTTGAAGCATCAGTGTCCAGGATTTTCATTATAGGTTATCGGATAAGTTACTCTCAGGGGCACTTCCAGAGAAGAGAAATAAATACAATTTTGGTGTCTAAATGGTTTTTTTTTAGGCTTCGTAGGATCAGAAAGAATTTAATGGCAACACTATAAATTACTTTAATGTTAAAATATTCCCAGTGGTCCTTGCCTCCTACTTACCTCCTCTGTGACCAGGAGCAAACCACTCTAATGCCTCAATTTCTTCTCCATTGTATGAATCATAAGCGTCTTTCTTGTGATGAGTGAAACTTCCTTTGTGTCTCAAAAAAAGAAAAGTAGGAGTTGAAGAAGGCTGGATTCAATAGCTTTATAGCAGTGGTTACTGACATATTGAGAATGGTAGTCATGTCACCGTGTTGCCGTGTCTTCTCCAACATGCCGTGTGCTACCTGAGGTGGCAGGAGCACTCAATCCTTCTGTGGGGCATGTGTAGCTGACACGGTACACCATTTATTCCCTCTTCAGGCAAATGTGACGTCTTTCCTCTGAATTGCAGGGCGCAGGGCTCAGATGTTGGTAGCTATCAGCCAGGTTTGGTGAGTGACCTTTCAGGTCAGAGAATAGTGGTGTTGTGCTAGAAAGTGCCATGAAGCCAGTTCCCAGGAGACAGGAGTCAGTGGTAGGAGGGGAGTGAAAATCTCTTGAGGAACCTTGGTAAAGCCACATCTGTTTATTGTGATGGCATCAGCAGCTCTTCCATAGTTCAGTTACTACGGAAATTTGCACACGAAGAGGTTCACATCCTGCTATTTCATACTTCAGTAATTGAGTTTCCCATTATGCTACTTGTTAAAATATTTGCTATTCTTAACAGCAAAAAAAGAAGTATAAAGATAAAAGGGAAAAGGAAAAAAAATTTAACTGTGTCCTTAAAATATAAGCTTTCCTCCTATTGTTTTCAGCTTCTCTGAGCTGAAGAAGCGCTGTCATCACCTAGTTGGAAACCACATCAATGATAAACTGCTATTAATATTTTAAATCTTGGCTATTTATATCTGGAGGCCACTGAGCCTCAGCCTCCAGGAGGCAGTGCCAGGGACCCTCCCTACTTGGAAGACCCTGAGGAGTGAAGCACCTTCTGATGAGATATCAGACTCTCTCAGGAGAAAAGCTGCTGTTGCAGCAAAACCACGAGTTGTACCTACCCTTGAAATCAACAGGAGATAAATGGGATGCTCTTCATACTGACTTTAAGGAGAGTGAGTCACAGTGCAAGGGCCAGGTTGTCACTGTGGATTAAGAACTGGTTATGAGATAGGAGAGAAAGATTCGTCATGAGCTGCTGCTTCTCAGCATGTAGAGAGATTAGTGATACCCCACAGGCAAATTGTCTCTGTTAGGAAGAACTATGGAGGATTTAGAAAAATTCCAGATAGATTTAAATACATTGAGGGATTAAGAAGCACAATGGTAGGTGAAATTCAGCTGGAATAAGTGTGACAGAATAATAGACGTTAACAAAAATAGTTCTTTTTGGAAAAAAAAAAGAAAAGGTATTGTTAATACTCCTCATACTCTGGGCTCTGAGGCTGTGGAAAATGTTGAAGAAAAGATTTGCTGTGTTTAGGTAAATGAATCCTGCCCTTAGTATGGTGGGACAGATTTTCAGACTTGAAAATTTAAAAGACGACATACAAATCCTGAAGTAGGTGACCTATTTCCTGCAATGTATTTCTAAACCACAACCTAGTCTAATACATGTTACTGAGGTGAAGAGTTCAGCAGGAGATTTTTTAAAAAGAGAGATATTTTTATAATTTATCAGCATGTACTTAATCACAGTAACTGATTGTTTGTAGAATTATTAATCTTATTTATTTTTTCTGAGAAGAAGAAGCACCTCTTGCTGCAGGGTATAAGGCAAGAGGGACTGATATCTGATCTCTGTCTGTTCTTTGCCTAAGCTGCAGAGTAGCAGGTACACGTGGAAATAGAGTGCATGACTGAGATTATCACTCCAATTTGGAAACATGAGGTTCATGTGCATCATGAGGTTTGTGTAACGATAAAATGGCACCATTCTTGTATCTGACCACTGGTATCAGACACTGAATCAGACGGAATCCACTCTTTTCATGCATAATATTCTCATTTATTTGGTCAGGTTTCCCTAGTACTGCTAGGATAGAAATTGGTGGTTTTCTTCTTTTTGACTGGGCTTTAGGCAACTGCCTGAATACTGGCAATTTCATAGCAACCCTCACAGATTTTAAGTTTTTACTCAAGGAATTGAGGCCAAAGTTGAATACTGTTACTGAACAACTTCTTAAACAGCTTGCTTTTTTGATTTTTAGAACACGACAGTGCCCAAGGTAGAAAAAAAAAAAAAAAAGAACTAATGGTTTCTGTCTGTCACATCACTGTTTTTCCCAGGGTAGACTGCTCCTTAGGTAGTCCTTATAGAGGTGTATCTCAGCTGACCACTTCTTTCACCCTGATTCAGAACTTTTCCAGAATATTCTTGGACTTTATTTTATTTGTTTGGTCTTATTTTTTGACTTTCCTGTATTTACTGCTGGCTTAAGAAAATCAGGCAATAGCATGTCTGAGGTGGTTTAAAACAACCTACAGTCTTATGCTGGTGACTGCTGCTGAGAACTGACTCAAGGTCTGGGGTTAGTACATACTGCTGGGTATGTGCTCCCTTCAGCAGCTGCTCTTCTTACTCCTCCTTGATCCCAGCAGCAGGAACTGGAAATTGCTTTACCCTGCTTTACCCTTTTCTCCTGACTGCTTTTAACAGACAGAGCGGTTGTAGCTGGTGTGCACCAGCCCCTTGCCCATGGAGAGGCAGCGTTCATGTCCTGGCATTCTGGCTCCTCCACTTCTCCTTGCCAAGCAATACACTGAGGGGGGAGATAAGTCATAAAAGGAGTCAGGCCTGATACTGACCCATGCAGGTGGGTGGTTAAGAGCACTGAAGCTCCTGTCACCTGTTCAAAGGGACCCCCTGGACTGGATTTAATCTTTTGTCTCCATTAGAGCAGACAGACGGTGCCTAGCATATCTGCAAGTCATTTTAAAAAAGCTGTGAAAGACCTCCATACACCTCAGAGTCTCATCCCTCAGCCTGAGCCCTGTGGCAAATATACCTGCCCTTTTCCAGACACAGATGGAGGATGCCAGCTTGCACTGGAGCTGTCCGGGCTGTTCCTCCCAATTTCCCATTGGCAGGGAGTTTGCCTGCAGCCTAGTCAATGCCGCGTGCTGCTGCCAGATGGTTTTAGCAGCCAGAGAAAACTAGTCCTCAACTGTATTCATCCTATAAGTGGTCTCTGTTTTGACTCTCTAAAGATTTCCGTATGGTATCCTAGACCCATATTTCTGAACTTTAATTGTTTTTAGGTTTAGCTTTCTATCTACAGCACTAAGGAGACTGTGCTGCCTGTTAAGGAAGTGATACCATTGCCCTGTCAATGAGGGGACGACAATTTGAAGTCAATGCACAGAGACATTGCTGAAAAATGGCCAGGTGAAACATTCTTAAATAATTATTGTAAACTATGTAATGCATCTTTTTTAAAATTCAGTATTTAAAAAGGCTAGAGGGAAAAAAATTATCTAAGATCAAGACTATCTAATCAATAATTATCATCTTATCAATACTTAGATCAAAACTCTCCTTGCCCCTCCCCAGCTGATGGATTGCAAGATGGGGTCCAGAGGGGCAAAGCCCTTCCCACTGTAATGGAAGACCAGGTTCGGGACCACCTGAGGAATCTGAACATACATAAGTCTATGGGACCTGAGAAGATGCATCCCAGAGTCCTGAGGGAATTGGCTGATGTCATTGCCAAGACACTCTTCGCTTTATTTGAAAGGTCATGGCAGTCAGGCAAAGCCCCTGGTGACTGGAGGAAGGAAACACTGTGCCCATTTTTAAAAAGGGTAGGAAGGAGGACCCTGGGAACTACCGACCTGTCAGCCTGACCTCTGTGCCTGGGAAGATCATGGAGCAGATCCTCCTAGAAGCTATTCTAAGACACATGGAGGACAGGGAGGTGATTCGAGACAGCCAACATGGCTTCACCAAGGGCAAGTCCTGCCTGACCAACCTCGTAGCTTTCTATGATGGAGTAACTGGATCAGTGGACAAGGGAAGAGCTATGAATGTGATCTATCTGGACTTCTGTAAGGCCTTCAGCACAGTCCCTCGCAACATCCTTCTCTTGAAATTGGAGAATTATGGATTTGAAGGGTGGACTGTTCAGTGGCTAAGGAACTGGTTGGAAGGTCGCAGCCAGAGGGTAGTGGTCAATGGCTTGATGTCCAAGTGGACACCAGTGACGAGTGGTATTCCTCAGGGTTCCGTACTGGGACCAGTGCTGTTTAACATTTTCATCAATGACATAGCGAGATTGAGTGCACCTTCAGCAAGTTTGCAGACAACATCAAACTGAGTGGTGCAGCTGGAACATCAGCAGGATGGGATGCCATTCAGAGGGACCTGGACAAGCTCAATAAATGGGCCTGTGTGAACCGCATGAGGTTCAACAATGCCAAGTGCAAGTTCCTGCACCAGGGTCGGGGCAACCCCCGCTATAAATACAGGCTGGGGGATGAAGGGATTAAGAGCAGCCCTGCCGAGAAGGACTTGGGGGTACTGGTGCATGAAAAACTGGACATGAGCCACCGATGTGCATTTGCACCAGGAGGCCAACTGTATCCTGGGCTGCATCAAGAGTGGCCAGCCAGGTGAGGGAGGTGATTCTGCCCCTCTACTCTGCTCTCGTGAGACCCCACCTGGAGTCCTGCACCCAGCTCTGGAACCCCCCAGCACAAAAAGGACATGGAGCTGTTGGAGCGGGTCCAGAGGAGGCCACAAAGATGATCCAAGGGCTGGAGCACCTCTCCTATGAGGACAGGCTGGGAGAGTTGGGGCTGTTCAGCCTGGAGAAGAGAAGGCTGCGGGGAGACCTTAGAGAAGCCTTCCAGTACCAGTGGGGGCCTATAGGAAAGATGGGGAAAATATTTTCAGCAGGGCTTGTTGCGATAGGACAAGGAGTAATGGCTTTAACCTCAGGGAGGGCAGATTTGGACTAGATATGAGGAAGACATTTTTAATGATAAGGATGGTGAAACCCTGGAACAGATTGCCGAGAGAAGTAGTGGAGGCCCTGTCCCTGGACATATTCAAGGCCAGGCTGGACGGGGCTCTGAGCAACCTGGTCTAGCTGAAGATGTCCCTGCTCACTGCAGGGGGGTTGGGCTAGATGACCTTTGAAGGTCCCTTCCAACCCAAAGCATTCTATGATTCTGTGATTCGAATACTAAAAAAAACTTCTTCAACATGAAAGATGCACCTGTGTGTTCCTATGAAGTGAACAACTGTTAAAAAATGATACAAACACTCAAAATTAGTACAGAGGTGGGCAGGACCAACAAGATTGCATTTGTCAGCTCAAGCCTCAGATTAGCTTCTGAAGTACCACCACTAAAAGACACTGATCTTTGGTGAACACATTGAGGCAATTCTTGGACTAGGTCTTCTGGCAGATTATATTTGCTAACATGGATCTGTGGGGTAAAGACCTGACAGAGAAAGAATCTTACAGGTCTAAACCAACACGTTCACCTGCAGGGCATAATCTGGATGTACCGCTTATTGTTAATAATAGTCGATTACTGAAATTAAATTCTTCAACAGATAGTGTCCATTCGGCTTCTCTTTTGAAGACTGTTGGGTAACTGTCCTGTTATCATGTGTTTAATACCTTTTTCCTCTAAGCCATTTTTCTAGGCTTTAATCTGAAATGTGGTTATTTTGGAATTCAGGGTGAAAATCATGCTGCCTCATTTAGGTGCCAAGTTTAAACCTGCTGAATGCTGCACATCTGCCCCAAGCATGGAGATGTCAAACACTTCATTTGACATCATTGAGCTCCCTGAAAGTGAGGACATGCCCACACAGGGAGATTCAGGCCCCTCCTTTCCTTCCTCCTGATTAGAAGGGACTTTGGGAGAATCCAGAAGTCAGCCCAAACTGCCAGGTGTCTCCCTGTTTCACTGAGACATGCCAAACAACTAGGATATTCTGGGATCCATTGTGTCTCGTGCTCCTCTGCTGAAAGGGGCTTTGGGTAGTGTCTTGCACCTGTCTTCTGCTTATTACTGCAGGGGTTAGAAACTGAAGCAGGAGATGGAAGAGATCTTACTGAAGTTAGTCTGAGCAGTTTTAACTCCCATTTCCTAGGAGAGTGCTTTATGTACCAGCCTTGAGCCGCAGCACTGTCCGTCATCCTCTTGATGGTCCAGCAGTTCATCTTCAGGTATAAAATCCACGGAGGAAGACAGACAACATGCAAGAGAGAACGTGACTCTTAACTTGCAGCATTCAGTAGGAAGGAAGACCGCTGGTCCAAACAGTTTCCAAGCATGTGTGCATTTTACATTAGTAAACATTGGAAGTGTTTTTAAAGTAAACATTAGTCTAAATAAAAAAAGTCTCCCCCCCAAAGTCCTAGATGTTGGGTTCAAGTTCTGCCTTTTTCTGGTTGAGAAGTGGATCCAATACTATTCAAGATGAACACAGGTGCAGCCAAACTTTTGAACCTTCTCTGGAGGAAATAGGTGGAGTGGAGATATCACTGTGCTGGAGTTTGGATAGGAAAAGATAGGCTGGGTGTGAAAGTGGCACTTACCTCCCCAGAAAATGTGCTTTCTGATGCTGCTGGGAGGACTGTAGCTAAGCACTCAGGCAGCTTTCAGGCTGTAGAGAGTTGCCTTGCAAATTTAGCGCAGTGCTCAGCACTCTTAAAAATGGGCAAACTGGCCTTCATTGTCTCTGTCCCGATTTAAGCAAGTTTTAAATGGATTGAACCCTACCTTACTTAAGATTTCACTGGGTATTAGGCTGACATTTAGATTTAAGGAGTGCAATTCCCAAAGTCAGGCCTATTTCTGTACTGTAGATTATTCTTCATTTTTGCAGAAAATGATTCAATTGAACTAATCTGACAGGGCTGACTGGATGTCCATTATAGTGCTGCATTACAATTGCTAAACAGAATATTGGAAGGGCACTGGGTGCAGTCTGGTAAAGACAATACATAATTTCAGTGATGGCACTAAGGGAGCATTTCAGAGTTCAGTAAGTGGGTTTCTGAAGACACTTGGCAACTGGGAGGAGGAAAAGCAAATGAGAGCAACTGCTTGCAAGACTGACATAACCTCAGCATAACATTGAGTTACGTGTTGCTCTCCTTGGGCTGGGAGCAGGCTTGGCAAATGCTAGCAATCAAGCCATCTGTATAACTGGATCAGATTTTTCACTACCAAAATTGTTCAATTTGTGGGATTGTTTTGACAGGCGTGTTGGGAAATACAGAGCATATAGTTTTCATCATTGTTTTCTTCTGTTTTTCCTCTTGTTCCCTTTGACATTGCCCACTGGCTTTTATTAGTTTTTGAGGTCCATTTAGCTCAGCATGCAGAGCTGGCCACGCTGCCAGTGTTGCTCCCTGCAGAACTCGTCCTGTTACTTCATTTACATTTTTCCTTCTTGTTCTTTAACCAGAAGGGGAAACTCTGAGCCTTGAATGCACAAATCATTAGGTCCAGGTCAAAAACAGACATTCCATTATTCCAAGTGGTCATTCTGACTCATCAGATTTGTAGTTTATCTCAGAAATTTCTTGGAAACGTGGCATTCATTAGTAGCATTGTCTGGATAATTGCAGCATGAAGCTGAACTGGTCTTGAGATCAGTATCAAATATTCAGTACTACTCTTGTTGGAGTGATGTAATTGGCCATTCATGAGTCACTTCTGGTCCATAAGACTCTTGCCTCCTACCCCATTTGCCCGCAGCAGGCATTTAGCAAGGTTACTAACTCACCAGTGAGGGAGAAGTTATCTTCACTCGGATCAAGGTGTTCTAATTATGCTGTAAAATCAGTCAGATCCCCTGGAAAAGTTCGGAACAAAATTTTAGGTCAGGGAATAAGGGATGCTTTTATTATAATCAAAAGTTAATTTGCAGATTACAGGTTCTTTACTACTACAACATCTTCTCTGTATTTGGTACGCAAAAATATATACAGCCTTTAGGGACAGCCAATAGTGCTGCTCTTTCTATTCTTAAATCCAGAAGGGAAGCAAGTCAAACAAGAATAGTCTTTTGTACAACAATACTAGGCATCTGACAAAGAAAGTTGGTATCATTATTTTAATTTTATGGATGGTGAAATAGGGGGTGATGATAAGCCTCTTCCAGATGATGAAGACATATTCTGCTCCTCATTCATAATTCATTCAGCAACAGACATTCTCTCACTCTCACTTATGTATAAAACCACTGAAGACAGTGGGATTGTACAGACAGGTTAAGGAAATGGCTAGCAAATTCTATACATTTTGTAGCAGTGAGAAGAAAATCAGTTAATATGATTGATCTAAGTTGTACCATATTTTTGGAACCATATTTTAGAAACGACTACTCTTCACTGTATTTTTCTTGTAAATTGAGTAAATGAAATGTGAAATCTTTAATAGACAATAGCAGAGGAAGATTATAATCCAGCGTTCTATTATTTAAATTACCTCTATAAGTAGATTATTCCTTAAAATATTTCTGTTCTCCGCTCCCTCACTGGGAGGGATTTAGATATTGGAAGATACAGAATATTATTTTCACTAGGCAACCTGATTTGCCTGTCTTCAGTGTCCAGTATGCTTTGTGGAAATGTTTTAACAAACAATTACATAAAATTGAGCTCCCAAATCCTCCCCCGAGCATTTACATGGATTACACTACTTTTCAGAAGTCCTCGACAGCTCCCATTAAAGTTAAGACAGATTTATTCCTGTACTTTCATTTTGAATTTATCTCTAAATAAAATAGTTTTATAGCCTAGATTTGTTTTTGTTACACAAAACTCCTGATGAAGTTACAGGGAGCCGATTGGCTCGTGATTATTTTAGCTCAGGTTAGTAGATATGGATTGGACTATTTATTTTTCACATGCTTGAAATGGATAGGGAAGTTTTCATGGTTATGTCATGATTTTAAATCATGACATCAGAGTCTTGCACTGAAATGGGGAGTCACTTCATATGAAGTGATAATGAGGTACTACCACACAACAATGGCTATTTTTAGCAGAGAGATCAGCCATAAGCTCCAGCAGGTATAACTAGTTTAGTGCAAAAGTGCCCTGAAAAGTGAGATTAAACAATAGCAGCAGCAAAATATTTTGCAGATGACACTCTGCCAAACTTTAAAACTATATATATCTACATATAGCCCAAAGGAAATATTTACATTTCATTCCCTATTTATTTCTTTATTGTCATTAACCTGTCAAACAAATTATATTCTACAAATAATATGAGATAGAGATTGGCATCTGAGTGAGACAGAGTTCTACTGGTTCAGTAGGGTCTGAATCTGTCAGCTGAAAAAGAACATTTAGGCTGTCCCTCAAAGATGACATTAGAAGATAAAGCAATGGAAGAAAGTTAGTTATACATGAGTTTTCTATACTTTCTGACTATCTTTTCGTCTTCCAAGCTGTATAGAACAGGAGCTGGAAACCTAAAAAGGACCCCAAAACAATTACTGTAAACAATGAGATGTATCATATTTTGGTTTAGCTGCTATTATCATATCTTAACACAGCTAACTTGAAGGAAGATGCAAAAGAGAAATCTACAGCAAATGAAATGAGCGCAAAGGTTAGAAACCCAAAGTAAGCACTATCTCAGTATCTCAGCTGGCAACAGCTGTGTCATCTGTAAAAAGGCGGTAAGTCATCCAACACTTTATTCTTCCTAAGACCAAATTCTAAATCAAAGGTGATCAGAAACGTTCAAAGCAATCAAAAAATGGAGTGGTAAAATCAAGAAGGACTATTAAAGACACTGCAGAAGCCATTAATTTTCTTTGGCTTAGCCAGCCTCAAGAGAATCTGCAAAGCATAAAAATAGCGTTCATGGGTAAGTCTTTTGTGGCTTTTGTTGTTTTCCAGTAGATGCTTTGTATCTCATGTGTATGCGAGTTGTGATTTCTCCTTTAAGGATTCACCGTTACTGGTGTACTGAAATGTCTTACCACAGGCTCCCGAAAGAAAGCGCCCATGGGTTGGACCTGAATTGTAGCATGTCTGGAAACTGAGGGGCCATAGCCCACAGACTTGCTCAGTGCCGTGCTGCTCCGAGTGAACTGGAGCCAGCAAGAACTGTCACCAAAAAGCGGTGCCCCTGTCTCCTTCCCCACTATAGGGAACTGAAACAACCATCTTGGCTGTTCAGATAAGGTAGCGAGAACCCTGTCCCCACACTTAGCTTTCCTCCAAGTCTTTGGCCTTGATAAAATAGTTTGATTATCAGGGATGAATCTAAAGAGTCTTCTTTCTACTATTACAGTTTCTGTCTGGAATATCTCACTATTTGTTCCTTATCTGAAGAACTTTCTTTCTTCCTTGGTTTATGTAACACTTTCCTTTGAATTAATTCCCTACTTGTTGAACCCTCACGATCAATAGAGGAATCACATTCATAAAAAAAAAACCTCAGTCCATAGTACAGAATCTTTTTGCCATGTAGGACTGAATCAAGCAAGCCAAAAGCCAAGCATAGTATGCGAAAGATCACAAACAGCAGCTGTTCCATGAGTACTGTGTGCTTGCACGGGGATTGTGTGGGAGGACCAGGGGCAGGAGGATAGGTGAAGTGGCAAATTTTCTTCTGGTAGCAGTCCTTGTACAAACCTGAAATCAGGTGGGTGATGTGGGTGTACAGTGCTGTTGCAATGTAGGCTAGTTTGCTTAACACTGAACTGGTGGCAACAGTGTACTCTCTGTGTAAACAAAGCTCAAGGCAGTCACTGTACAAGTGCAAACTGTGCAACAGTGAGTAACGCTAAACAAAACCAAAGCAGAAATAAGAGTGTAGAGAATGACGTTCTGGCATTTTTAGAGAAAGGTTTTGAATGTTCAACTCTTCTATATTACAACTGTCACAGAACTGTAATAAATGCTACTAGTATGTATCAGTGTTAAGAAGCTGGACAAATTATACTGGATAATATAGTGATATAAATTAATCATTCTTAATAAGAATTCTCAAATTTGCTAGTGTGATTAATAGTAGTACCGGTACCAAAGGTTCTGCAGCTTTTGTGTGCTATTATGAATGAAGATTTCTTAGCCTAACAAACTGTATGTGAGTTTGTGAACCTATGTCATTTAGTTTGGTGTTAGGTGAGAGTTACTAAGACTGCTCCTGGATGCCCAGGAGCAGGCTTAGTAGAGAAGAATGCAAAAAAATGGCCTTCCAGACCACTTTCTCTCCCATTTTCTCTCCAGCATTCAAATGCTCTGATTAGATCCCCCACTACTGTTACTACATTGGCTTGTAGCAGCATACCTTGTTTTTGAAGTTGGAGGATGCTTTTTCAGGGGACAAGGGGTAAGCAGAGAGTAGGAGGTTGAGCTTTTACAAATGAGACTCCCTTGGTAAAAAAATGACACCAATGTACACAACAGACTTTGCCTGTGCTGCCACGTAGACTTGCTATTACAGTAAAAGCCCACTTGCTGACACTAATCATTTCCATAAAATTTAAGCTAACATCTTTGGGAGAAAAGATTTAATTAACTCATAAGCCCCTGAGTCACTATGACAATCTGCTTTCATAGTGATGGGAATAATCACATTTCTACCCACTGTCAGTCCTTGAAATACAGGGGTTTTATGAATAATCTATAGTACATTTTTTTTACCGTACAGAACAATCAGATTCTTTTGTTACTGTCACACAAGAACATTTCTGCCTTAGACATCTAGAAAACCTCTAAATCTATCTGGTGCCTTGAGGGGCTACCTCTGCTTGTGTGACAGGAGTTCTCTTGAGCATTTGGGTTAGTATCGTGAAGGGAAGCCAAGCAATTCCATCCTAACTGAGATCCACATGAGACATCCCATTATTTAAATAGAGGTGCCCTTAGGGCAGAGTATGCAGAACCCAGTGCAATAAATAAATAAATAATCAGTCCTCACTGCAGACAATAAATAAAAATGTGGCAATGATTAATGTGATATAAAATTATACTCAAAAACTTTCACTGTGAGTCAGAAATAATAACCTAGGTACGGAGCTTTGAAAAAATCTCTTTTTCCCCTTAGTCCTGCTGAAAAGATCATGTCTAACAGAACATACTTTTTTTGACACCTTCTTCTCCTACTTGTTATAAATCCTTGAAGGAAAAAATACAGAATCTTTTTTCCACTGGGTTTGTCTCACCAAAGTTGTTGCTGATTTACCGTGGCATAAGTTAGATAAGTATCAAGCTTGTAAGGTTTAATTTTATCATCTTTGGGGATTTAACGATGTTGAGAATAGTTCTATAATCACAGTTTAGACAGAGAATGTTGTATCTGTTGTTCTCACTGGACATTGCTATACCATTTCCTTCTCTTTTTACATAATAATTTTGTATTGCTTCCACAGTGCTGAACAACAACTGAACAAGGTATGACCTGTATATTAGGGACAGAATGTTCTTAATGCATCTTTAGAGATGTAACAACTCTAATAACCTGAAATTTTTGCGAATATACATTTTGCATCTAGATAAGTGCTTTTTTAAATGACAGCAGTCCTCTAGCATTAGGCTTGATTGCAACCTGTTTTCTAAATTAAAAAATGTAAATGTGGCATTGACAAAGGTTAAAAAGATTTAAAGTAGGTTCTGTCAGCAGTGCATGCACACACCAAACTAAATCCTATGTATCTAATCAGTGTCCTCTGGACTGTGTGCCTTGCTCCATTGTTTACTTTCAAATCCATAATAATTTTGTGTCCTTTCACTGGGCGAAGATTCATTTTAAAAACTAATGAATTTAAAAATATGCTTTTCCCTTGTCCATTTGATATTGTGCCTGCAATTTGACTTTCATTGTTTGTTTCCCTCCTTGTCTCTTCAATCCTTTTCTCTCTTTCTGTCCTTTTACTTTATTACATTTTTTATTGAGGACTGAGATGAACTGGTTGCTGCATCATGGGCCCATTACACTTCCTAACAATTCCATTTACACCTTATTGTTTGTCTTATTGCTGGAAAATTCAGGTGATTCATCATGCCTGAAGAAGCACCTGATCCCAATTCCCTTGATATCACGATCACTATGTGACAGGAATACAGTTAGTGGTGGCTTTCAGGCTCTAAGAGGCCAAGGTGATAACTCTTTTGGGACTTTTAGCCTCTCAACCATTGATGAGTTCCATTTTCGTAATGCTCTGTTTTCTTGCTCCCTTTCAACAGCCCCCTGAGTGTGGAAAAGGGCTTGGAGTTAATAAAGGAAGTGGCAGATCTCCTAAAGCTGCAGATGAGTGCCTTCGATGATGTCAAGTATGTACATGGAATGTGCCCATTTTTATTTTGTTGGATTTCTCTTTATTTTTGAATAGTTTGTCTTAATGGCAAAATTAATGAGAGCGTGTGAGAGACAAAGCAGAGTATCGTCATGATCTTTATAATGTCCTCTACACACAGGAACAAATTATTTTGAAAAATTATGAAGACTGAAATTTTCCTATGCTTCATAGGGAAAAACAGTCTGTTCAAAGTGCTGTAAAAATATTACGAACCTTATTTAACTCTTCCTGCTTAGTGAAAGTCTTGCGAAGGGTCATTATACTCAGCATTGCTGAGGGGGAAAATGACATCAGAGATGGAGAAGAACTTGAGTTCCTGGCTTTGAATCTGGCATGTGGTACAGTAAGTCGTGCCGCTTGGTCAGCTACTCATTTAACAAGTCGCAGGGAGTTCAGCTGTGTTGAGCTGCTGTTTTTCTTCATGTGATTCATACTGATGATTGCTCTGCATGTAAATCTCCTGAACTAGGAGGTTACGATTTGCCATGTCCAGTAAAATTTTTTAGATCGGGGATTTTCTGAAATCGTATTGGTAGGAACATTCACTTCACAAAACTTAATTCCTCCTTTGTGAAACAGAGAGTAAAAATAGTTTGATAGAAAAGTAATGGAAAAGGAGGGTCAGCTGTGGTAGGTTTTTGACAACTTGCTGAAAAGAGGTTGTATCTTGGCTCGCAGAAAATAGCTGATGTCTGGGTAGCATCCAGTTCCTGCCTATGTTTCAGAGGTTTGGGGTCTGCTTGATTTGGGCCATGACTCAGGTTGCTGAACTGCAGCATCTTTCTCAGCCTTACTTGTGCTGCCTTCAGCTTTTTTTTAACCTTCAGTTCTGGTGAATGTAATTCATCAGTTAATACTGTGGTTTAAGCCGTAGTCTGAAAACGTTTCGTCTTTAGTGGAAGTTTATTATTATTTGGAGAAAAATTCTAACACTTCTGTTACTGTATATGTAAGGAAAAATAGATTACAGGTGAGAAAATCTTTTTAGAAGTTGACAAATTCTAGGCATATTGGGTTTAGTTGTTTAGAAGGAAAATGTTCCCATATTTTGTTTGCTAGAACAAGTCTTTGTATTGCTGAAATTCTTTTTGCTTGCATTTTATGAAATGTATTATTTATGAAAACTGAGTTTTGAAATTATGAAAAATGACAATATTATATGGTCTCCCTTATAAAGAGAATTTGCAACGTTGGCTTTGAATAGTAGCAGATAAAGTATGCTGCACGTGTAAAGGGTTAGTCCAACGGAACAATTTCTCTGCTGGAATCAACAGGTTCCTCTTCATTAACTTCATTCATTTACAGTACAAGAGCACTTTCACCTATCTTTCTAATTGTTAGCATAAAGCCTTTTGATTATTTTTTATCATTTGATAAATCAAAACAACATTGCAATTGGCAGGCTGTAGATTTGTTCCTAATGAAAAATATCCCTCCAGTGATATAGCTAGTTATGGATGACCTGTTTTTTTAATGTGCAACATTAGGGAAGCTGGTTATTTTGCATTCATTAATATGCAGTCATATGACTACACCAAAAGTACTTATATAGTATGGTCAATATTTTATAAATGTTTTGAATGATAGTGACTCCAAACAGGACCAAGTATTCTGACTTTCAACACAAACACAGTATTTGCCTTTTGAAAAAATCTATGAATCTGTGAAAGATTATCCCAGATCTCAAGTTAGTAAAGAATTCATCCGTAATAAATTTTCTTTACTCAAGAAAATGAGATGCTTTGACTCAGGTTAAACCAATGAAGTGCTATAGAAATGTGGAGCTGGCCAGTAGATATGGCCATAGTGGAGGTTTAGAAAAAGGCTCACCAAGCAAAGGATTAATGCTTTTTGGATATGTTCTTTTGTCATCACTGAACAGCCATTGTTGGAAAACTCTATGAATTTGAAGGCTCTGGTTAGCTTCTGAGTGGCATCATGGAAAAGGTTTTCAGGAAAGACTTGATGTCATGGTTATTCTTAATCCACCTTTGACATATCAAAGTATGAAAATGAGGCCTCTCGGGAAATGTGTTTTTTACTTGGCCTAAGGCATCATGGGCAATTTAAATTATTTTACTTTACTGGCAAATAAAAGTACTCTTTTTCTTCGTGATTCAGTTTAAAAGTCTGCTTTGAACTCTGACCTGTTTATTAGCTTGGTGTAAAATTTTCAGTTCTCTCTTTTCCCACTAAGAATTCTGAATGGTAAGAAACTAACAGTGTAGGCCTGAATTTTTTCTATTATTGCAAAGATTTCAGACTAAAGACATGTTAGTGAGAATCACAGGGTTAATTTGAGAGCATAGACAAAGCCATCACATTCAGTAGGAACAGCATAAGAAGAACTGAGGAAAGAGGGTGAGTGGTGAGTTCTTCTAAAGTTCTTTAAGTTCTCAATTAAGAATTTCTTGTGCTTTTCTCTGAAAAAAATAATTTTAAAGGCACTGCTTCACAAATACACTTAACTTTAGTTAGCTTTTTCTGCAAATATTTTTCGTTATTTACTATATTATTATTTTTTTCCTGTGCTTTGGACTTAGGTAAGTGAACAATTATTTTTGCCATGGATTCCTACTGATTCCCATGTTAGTTCTTCATTAGTTGATACATGGTAGTAATCAGTTTATCTTATCTTCTTTCATTCACTATCCTGCCAACTTTAACCGATGGCCTGCGATTCACAGTATAGCCTCAGGCTTGGCTCCCAGAGCATTCAGTCCACTTCTACAGTTGGTTTGTTGTCAAGCTTGCATTGACATAAACTTTGCTTGCGCTGTGAAGCGGATGAGTGGGAATAGATTTGGGTAATGCATAATTAGAAATATTTCAGCGTTGAAGTAAAGATCCGACATGTTAGCTGTCACTTTTGGATACAGCCTGAATCTTTATAGAAGTACTAGTTATGTTTAATATGTTTTGTTAATGGTTATGTAGCTGTCACATAAATTCCATTATTTCTTATTACATCATTAGAGACCATTAAAAGGATATTAGCATGCTGATGTAATTATGCAAGCAGAGGTAAAATGACTATAGTTATGATTTTATAATCTAATTATGGGTGTCCAATGCCACTGGTGATTGATTGTTGAACTGGTATCATGGGTTGAAGTCAGATGGGTAGTAGTGTTAGGAGGATTTGCATTTATTAAAAAAAAAAAAATTCACCTCTCTGAAATCTGTAACATTGACCTTCTTCATGTAATTACAGTTCTTCACACATCATAGAATAAACTTACAAACAGAAGAGAATATCAATAAACATCCAAATAGAATAAAAATACTTAAATCTGTAAGATAAACTGTGAGGGCAGTGGAAAGGACACTCAGAATCTGTGGTCAAAGCCATTGAATTAGAAATAAAAGACTGACTTGGTTTTTGATAAGAATACAAATTATTTCTGTATTTTTATTTAACACTCTCATACTTGGGGTATTTACTGAGAACATTGCTAAGGAGGGTTTTCAACTCTAAGCTGAGATGAATACCTTTGTACGTAAAGAAAACAGATTTTTCTGATTTCACAGTACTTCAGATATCCTACCATTCTCCACCTCCAGGTAAGAGTGAGATTTTCAGCTGAATATTACATTCTGTGATGGATGCTGCAGTAGCACTGATTTTATTGTTTTCCTTCTTATTTCTCTCTTTAGAGTTATATGCTTTGTCGTATTTCCATTGAAGATCTCTTGCTCTAGGTGTCTCTTTTGCCCCATTTTTTCTACTGCTTTGTCTTCCTCCACCCGTTCACCTTACTCAGTATCTTTGCCATTTTTGCCTTCTAACATACCTAAACTCAGTTCTCAAAGAACTGTCCTTCCAGAAGACATGATAACTTGACCAACAAGCATGTCTATTTCCATATCTAATTTTTCAGTGGAAAACGTGTAGCAGAGTGCTCTAAATTTTTTCCATTAAATGACATTAATCTCTATCTGTTGCTGTTGTTTTGAAGTGCAATAATTGTTGCCTATATGAGCATATAATCTACATGTATAATATTGGGGATGAACAGGACACATGCTAAATTTCAAATGCTAATATAAATAGATTTTTCAAGTTGAAAAAGCTGATTCTGATTATCTAATATAATGTCCTGGATTGCAAAGCCATAAAACCTAACCAATGTTTTCTTGTCATGTATGGTTGCATCTATATTGTACGTCCAAAGCTAAGCTAAAAGACCAAATCATGAATCTTTCAGAGTTTAAGTCTCAAACTGCCGGGCCTTGGGCTGGTTGTTCAGCTTTCACCTGACTACTGTTGCTACCCACACTGAGACTAGAGGTGAATTCAGTGTTTTACTTGAATAGTTTATCGTGCGAAAATTGAAAACTCAGGTTAACTGAAGGTATATATGGAAACTGTATGGATGCTTTAGCTGAAAAATATCTTTCAAAATTAGTAGCAACCACAGCAACATGGTTTGACATTTTGAAAATAAAATACTATAATTTTTAAATTCAAAGTAATAACTAGTTTCAAAATTTAACTAAGTTTGGTTTATAAGGAAAAAGCTTTTATTTTGGTGATAAGAATAAACAAAAATTTTATTTTGGACTCAACTGAAGCCAGTATTTTCTTTTCTTTTTTTTTTGTTCAGCTGACCAAAAAATACCAAACTTTCAATAAAGACTAATCATGATATAGTCTTGAAATATTTGATCATGTCTATGTATTTTTCTACAGACCTCTGTCATGTCTATGTATTTTTCTACAGACCTCTGTCTTATTCCATACACAGGAAATAAATTGCTCAGTTAATGAGCAGCCATTCAATGTTTCTTTTTATTCTCATTGTTCAACATGTGGCTTCAGGATTTACTTCTTGTACATTATTCAAATCCTGCTTTGTGGTCAGAAAACCCATTTCCTCTTGTTTTGTGGTTTTTTTTTCTTATCGTGCTCTTCACTACACTGCAAAAATTCCTGACAAACATGAATTGATGTACTTCACTCACATGAGATATGAGGTATTATGAGGACAGTATAGAACTAGAATTATGCAGGAAAGGATTAATGTCAAAGCATTTGTTAATATGAGATGTCCAGTCTGATGTCTCAGAATATAGTTTATTTAGCCACTTCTGTATAGAACTTCAGTGGCCTCAAGTTGCGTCAGGGGAGGTTTAGATTAGATATTAGGGAAAATGTCTTTGCTGAAAGGTGATCAGACATTGGAACAGGCTGCCCAGGGAGGTGGTTGAGTCACCACCATCCCTGCAAGTGTATAAAAAATGTGTAGATGTGGCACTTTAGGACATGGTTTAATAGGCATGGTGTTGTTGGGCAGATGGTTGTACTTGATCTTAGAGGTCTTTTTCAACCTATGGTTCTATGACAGATATCCTATTGGCTTCAATGACCATTCTGAGTGTTCAGCAGTCCCAGAAGTCAGCTCTCAGTTTAGACAATCCTACTTGGTCTGTTAAAAAAAATTGCCTAAAATGACTTGGCTTCAGCTGAACTGGATGTGAGTCTGAACCTGAGGCAGAACTGGATGGTACCAGCAGAATTCAAAGTAACAGTAGGACCTTTACATCTTTGTAGTTCCATACCTTATTTGCAGTGTTCTGCCTGAAGTCTGATAAAAATGAAGTCGAGGCCCCTGAAAATATTGGTCTTCCCCACTACATGGCCACCACTTATCCTTGGATGTCAGCGATCCTATTGTAATGAACGCATTGAAAAGAAAGACTTCATATCTAGGTATGAAGTAAGTCAAGATACATTTTTCCAGTTATACTGTAGTATGTCCTTAGTGTCAACTATGTTTTTACGTAATTTTATGTAAACAGTGATCTAATAAAAATTTGAATTTGGAAGGCTTGTCACAAGGACAGCTACAAGCACATTTTTGCCATACTTCAAATCTCTGTTTTTCAAGTAGTGGGATTAGACACAATTTCCACCTCCTCTTCAAAGAAAAGGCCTTACGCAACCAAACAGTACCTATTATTATACTTGTTCTTAGGAAGGTCTGAAACGGTTGGGCTGGAATAAATACAATTTGAAAAGCCAGCCAACCATCCCAGTGAATAGAATTTGAACCGAGGAAGATGTCTGAAAATCAGACCAAGTGGTGAAAGTTTGGAGAAGCTTTAAATGTGTTCAAATCGTAAGTGTTGGACAGGCAGGCTGATGAGTGGAGCTCCCAGCCTCACCTATTACAAACACATTCATTGGCTGTAGTGTCCTGATCATGCTATATAGGTTTTGTTCATTGTTTGTCATGTTATTTTTCTAATACCTGAAAAACTCAGTCAGCCAGTTAATCATATTCAGTCATCTAGAACCTAAACAGTGGAAGAGTATGTGTTATTTTCACTTCATCATGCTGATGGATTATGACATGTCGTATATGTATGCTCTAAACGTGAAAATATCAGGAAATTATTGGTAGCTTGAGAGGCAGGATAGTGTGAGGGAGGATTATTTAACCACTGAGCAGTAGTGGGACAGGTAGCACAGTCTCTTGTTGGGTTTGTATCTGCAAACTTCCCTCTACTGTACAGATTCGCCCCGACTCCTTTCTCCTTTATTCATTGTGATTAATCTTTTCATGTGTTGTATGCTGAGCACCTGTGGATTAACATTCTTGTGAAGTTTTTTCTAGATTGGCAGATTCTAGGTTCTGCCACCTGTGCCACTTAGATTTACTGAGAGGAATGTTCTAATATAGTGCTTATGAAAAAACATGTATTCCGTCCTGCTCTCCATAATGTTCTGTAGTATAAACTAGCAATAGATTGAATTTTTATTTCCATTCCATTTAACCCCCAGAAATTAAGGACCATTTTTATTGCAGTTTGAACTGTGCTATGCTTGGTCTCAAGAAAACGATGTATCTTTCAAAAAAGTTGAGCAATATTTGTCATCTCTTTGATTCAAAATGGCAAAAGAACAGACTAAGGCTATATGGCATAATCTTGTTAAAATTTTATAAAAGCGTAACTCAGAAATAATACAACCGCTTTTATTCAAACTTGACTTCTCCCACAGATTTAACGAGTCTGGAAAACAAATCATCTGAAAAATGTACTGCTGTAACTCATTGCATGCAGGCTTTTATAAGTAATTACACTGTGTTTTCTGGTACATATGGTCTTATATGACAACTAATTTATAATATAAAGATACACCAATTTTTAAAGGAATGAGGATATGGAAACCAAAATAAAGTGGAAGTTTCAACTACAGATTCCTTTACTTAAAAATGAGTGATTTCTCAGCCCTAGCATTACATTAGTCTCGTGGCTTTTTCCCCTGAGGTATATTTGGTGTGCTTTAATAAATGTGTGTATAACCAAGATCATTTTGCCTTGTAACTTTCTGCTAGAAAAACATAAAAATACATTAAAATAACAAGAAAGATTCTAGGTGGCAAAACAGAAAGACCATAAAAATCTAGGGAGACTCTTAGAAATAAAAATGTATGAAGTTTATCTTTCCATTACAATGTTTCACCTCATGAAATCAGAGGATTTGCACCTTTGTAATCAAAAGCAGACTGAAACCTGGTATTATAGATACATTTCCATGTATTCATAAGTCCCTACTCAAGAGAAGGTTTTTACAGGTAAGTGAGCTTCTGAAGTTTATTTTTTTCACTTCATATTTCTCTACTAGTCATGTATCTGTGTGACCGAGAATGCCATCATACTCCTTTTTTAATAACATTAAAGTTCATAACATTATAGGGTAGGCGGAATATACTGCTTTTTTTCAGGTAAGTCACTGAATATGTGCCATTGCGTTTCATTTTATAACATTTCACATACTATTAACAGGTAATCATTTCCGTTCTACAGATGGGTGCATTAAAACTCCAGACAGTTTGCTCGGTTTTCCCTAAGATGGTATAGAACTTGGTGACAGATATGAGAATAGAAACAGAGAACTGTGATTCTCACTCTTGAACTAAAGTTTGATCCACAAATAGTCTAACTAATATTAGAAATGGAAAAAGATTATCATATAGAGATTTGTTTAAAAGAATAGTCCCTTATAAGAAATATACAAAATTAATTTAACATCTACATCTTTCTTTATCCTCCTGCCCTTGGCTACCTCATTCTGCTACACACACAAGCATGCACTTTTTTTCTCTCTATTTGTCACCTGGATGGTTGGATGGATGGACAGATGGATGGATTGCATGAATATTACAGACCTGCTGACACAGCTGAAAAAGACAAATAATTCTTCTGCACTTTTTTTTACACCCTAGACAGTAAATATTGCATATCCAGGCCTACCAGCTGCACCATGACCTGCCTGTGGAAGGATTTGTATTCCTTAGGAGCCATAAAGGTGGCTGGAGCAAATACACATCTGTAGGTGCAACCGAAAAAAGCCTGATAAATTCCACTTCCAGTGCCTCCTTTACAAAGTAAATGTTTCTACCTTGCAGCTGGCAGGGGAAGATCAAGAACAAATCTCCAAGTTGGTCTCCTCAGAGGTAAAGAAGAAGCTGAAAGATTCTGAAGAGGGCAAGGAGCAGGGCTCTGGTTGTAGCACTCAGAGTTTTGTAGCTTTTTGAATTGAGATTATAGCAAACTTTGTTTTTTATGGGCTTTGGTTGTGCTGCCTAATGCTCATCAAAGGAATTTGTGCCCTATTTGGCTCCTATCAAAGCTATGAGCATGCTGAACCTTTACCTCTGCGAAAGTCCTAACACATGAGTTATAGCTCTTCATTAATGATTAAAGTCACTTGTGCAACCTGGGCATAAGGTGACTATCATCCCAGTAGACAGATTTTACACGTGATTTCAACACACTCTAGTAACAACACAGGTGTGCAGAGGGTAAGCAGACCTGAAGCCAGTAAAATGCTCTGAATGCTTACTGGCTCAAAATTGAAACTGTTGTTTGTGTACCAGGCAGATTACTAAAAGGTATAAGAAAGAAAAATGGAAATATAAATGGAATACAATTATCTTTATTTTGAAATTACATAACTTTTTTATCCTTTGACTTAATCTTTGGGGAGTGAAAGAGAAATCACTGTACATTTAAGCAGCATTTTGAGACTGTTTCCCCACTCTCTCAGGGTCCAAACACTCTCTTGCTGTAAAAAAATTATAGCACTTGTATGGTTTGTTCTTTTAAATACTGTAATTAAGAACCTTATTTGCATGGCAGGAAAAGCTGGCAACATTTATGTACTCAGCGTGGTGAAAATGTCAAATTTCATGGCTTGTGACAGATTAATAGAAAAATTGTTTTAAAACTCTGCAAATTATTCATGGAGACTGAGTAATCATCAGAAGTTGCATTTTGTGAAGAATAAAAATAGGACAAACAGTGTAGCATCAATCTCTAAATTGAGTGTTGTCTGTTTTTTAAATCATTTAAATTGTAGGCTTAACAACATAATCTTCACCTGAGATGAAGCAAGTTGTGAAATCTTTAAAATATTATTTCATCTTCTTTTGCAGTGTAAATTAGCATAGGTACTTAGCACATTTTTGATGCATATAGATTAAATGATTAATATAAAATTAATCATTAAAGTAAAATAACTAAAAGTCTATCATTTAGTACTGGTTGATATCAGAGGCCCACCAGACATGGACTGCTGTTGTTGGAAAGCATCCCTTTCTGGACCAGTCCCTTTTCTGTGACTTTACCCTTGAAATTATTCTAACGACAGCAGTGTGTCAATCAGAATATTTGGACACCTTGTAGAGCCTTCTTCTCTCCCCCTGAAATGATACTCCATGAAGTCACTCCACAGCACCGATCATTTCAGGGGAGAGGAGAGGGCACTACAAGGTCTTCACATAACTGCCTGATTTACGAAGGCTGTAGATGTAGCTTGGCAGAAGTAAGTCTGAGCGACAACCATCGAGTCCAGACCTAAATTTTGTTTCCTTGTAGTTACATTTGCAAGATGTGATTGCTCTGAAACTGTCATTCTGCCTAATCTTTGTGGTCTGTCTGTTACACCTCACCCAGCCGCATGGTGTAAACCACCCTAATGAAATGCAAGTGGTGACAGAAAATCTGCCACTACCCGGTGAGCCCTGCAATTAATGTCTTTCACGTAGCAGAGATTTTGCTTTTTCATCTTTAGTCCTTGGTCACTGTCAGACATAAGGTGTGATGTTAGTACAACAAATCTTTATCTTTCTCCATGCTAGCTATATGTTTAGTGCAGGACCACATCTCTGCAGACAACGTTGCAAACAAAGAGTTCATGCTTAGTGTATATAAAGGATATAAATATGAATAGATAATTTATTTTCAGCTGTGTTGCAGCATTTTGTGGAACACTGTATGTCATTCTGAAGTTTAAGGAGCATGTGAAGAGTTTCCAGAGAAGAGCTCGGGAAGCTAAATTTGCTAAAACAGAAAAAGATTTTTTAAATTGATCACTGGCTGTGAGTACATACATGTTGATAGAAATGTGAGCACACATACAGCTGTACATTGACATTTGTTCAGTTCAGGTACAAAATGAAGCAAATCTTTGAACAGTAAAGATACTAAAGACTGGAAGATATGTGCCTTTTTAGTATTAAGTCTGGGTGATGATCAATATTCTCTGCTCAACAGCTCAGGGAAGTTATTTTGTAGTAGGTCAGCACAATACATCCTTCAGAGATTTCCTGAGTCTTTGAAGTTTACTCAGGTACTTGCTTATGTAATATAAATAGAGTATGACTCAGTGCTTCACAAAAGAAATTTTGGTCAACATTTCCACTCACAATTGTTGGTGAAACTTGAATCAAGTAGTGAATGAATCTACAGTTGGTCTGAGTAACAGAAGTAGAACAAAATGTATTATGTGTTATATGACAATGACCAGCTGTAATTTTCTGCCTTTGTTTTGTTCTTTAAATCAAGTCATATAAACATACTGTATTACAAAAATGCCTCTTTCAATCATGTGCTTTTTCCCCATTAATTGGATTTGACAAAAGTATGTTTATATAGCTCTATACATAATATATACGACACATTAACAACAGTATGAGCATTTTAATTTTTCCAAAATTGAGAAGATGAAGAGGAGGCTTCAGTGTAATATAAACAATGGACATAAGCTTCAAATTCCTAAACACAGTAAGCACAGAAATGTGTACACATTGCAAGTCATTAGTTCAAGCCCACCAAACATTTCCTGAGACAATTACCTTCACTGCTATAAAATTTACTTTGCACAATCCTCTGGAGCGTTACTAATTGCTTTTCTTAACCTCCAGAGATTAAAGGATGTTGAAATGAACATATAGACAAGTAGCAACTCTAATTTCAAATCTAAGCTTTATTAAAGCAAGCTTTGTTTTACGAAATAGGGTCATTAAGGGAATGTTTAATGTTGGAAATACCCAATCCTAATCTCCTCATCTTCTTCCAGTCTTGAGAAATTGCACCCTGCCTGTATTTTTTTAAAAATGCAGTGCAAGCTCGACTCATTTCCATCTGGTGTCAGCTCTATGTCTCGTCTTCAAGGATACACATAACCATGTTGGCACTTGTTTCTTAAATCCGTTTCCACTAGGGGGTATGATAGACTGTGACTGTATTTCACAGTAAACCTTCTGTATGATATTGTAATACTAAAGTGTACACACATGAGGGAAAAGAACTGGCACACAAAGCTTGGTACATAATTTATGGAGATTTAAATTCTGTCATTCATAAATATAATTATAACCTACAGCTTGAAAGTGATACGGACCTTGCCATATTGATCATACTCCAGCTCTGTTTATTCAGATCTTTCATTTGTTGACAGACGAAATATAATAAGAATATTCTTAGTAAAACAATTAAAGAAAGGAAATACTTCTATTTTGCACAAGGAATATTGTTTGTTTCTGTGCATGTTGTGCACCCTCCCACCTTCAGATAGGAAATACAAACCCAAGGGGAGGGGATATTATTAAATCAGCAATCAACCTTAAAGTCATTTTGGTATAAACACTGTAATTATTTCATCTCTAGTAAACAGAATATAAGACAACATCACATAAGGGTGACAATTTGCAATATGCTTTGAATGTCTTTGTTAAAAAAACCCTATTATGGCTGAAGGCAACATTATTGAAATTAAAAAAAAGAAGCAGAAGTTGTGACAGCCAACAGAGGGGGTAATTAGTCAGTAAATGTCAAGTAATAATTTTAGCAGGTCATTGTAACAGACATCACATTTTGCGTGGGGAGAAGTCACTCTTTATTAGAAGACAGACCTGCTTACCTTTATTCAAAAAAGCATCATAACAAAGTATTAAAAAAATGATAAGAGGAGTTATAATAGCATAGTCCATATGCCTTCTAAAAATCACAATCTTCTCTTATTTATGTGGGTGTAAGTTCACTTATGTCAGAAGAGTCAGCTACAGATTTGCATAGGTGTGACTGTATTAGCATACAGCTCAGGGAGAATAAATAGAAAAAAAATCTGATATAAAACATTGTCTTTCTAGTTTAAAAGTGCTGCTACCTAACATTTTTAATCTCGGTTGCAGCAGGTGAATGTCTTAGATGTAGGTTACTTTTCAGCCTGGACGTTGTGGTTTGAATTCCTGAGGGCTTTCACCCACACAGCTGGCTACGCGCCGGCGCAATGGGAGCTGCCGGCCGGGAGGGAAGCCTCTGCTAACCGGTAGCAAGTTCCCGACCCGCTGGAACGGATTGTCTGCAGTTCCTCAGGTCGTAAACCGTCGTGTGCACCTCATTGAGCCTCCATACTTAGAGTGATGTAAAGAGAATTGCTGTTAGTGTTAGCCAGGCTTCAGAGGGTTTGAGAGCCGCATGAAAAAACGGCCTCATCTATCTAATGTAAAGTTCCTGGTTAGGAAGTGTCAGGGGTGCATTTTCTACATCTTGGAACCTTTTCCAGGCAGGTTGCCCTCTTGTTAAAAAGTATTTTTAAAAATATTTTGCAGCCACATAATTACTGGTTTTGTTTAAATGTTCTCGTCCAAGACATAATGAACAGCGAGGAATTCCCCAAAGGGCATCTATTGTTATTGAAATGTTTATTTATTGAGTGCTTTTGCCGGAAGCCCACCCATGAGAAAAATCTCATTTTATGAGCTCCTGAAGCAGTCAGTTCCTGAAACATCGAGCAGAAATGCAATTTTGACCAAGTAATCTCAAGGTCTTTCGTTTGCTTTTAAATAAAGAGCAGAATACCAATGTGCAAAAAGTTCTGGCAAGACCTGCTTTATTTTCTGTATTTTGTAAATATTCCTAGTGACCCTGTGCTTATGTGGTGCTCAGGTAATTCCTTAGGTTCAAGCATTTAGTTGCTACAGCAGAGAAAACCAATATCCCACAGAGCGATATATAAGTGGATATTTTAGATTATTCTGAGATTTCTTCTTTCCTGCAGAAGAATGGTGTTAACCCAATATCATCCCACTTGGATAAAGATTTTTTTCCCCACCTTGACTTTTGCTCTGTATTTCCCTACATTTTCTCATCAGCTGTGAGGAGAAATGATGGTACTTGTGGCAATGTGTACATGGGTCATCGCTGCAGTGAGTGGGTTGTGAGGACAACTGGGAGCGAAATGAGCTTTGGTCCAGAGATAGAAGCAAAAAAACTCGGCCAAGGGAAGGAGGGGAGGAAACATTTTTATGTTTTTGCTTAAAATATTGAAGAGTAACTACACTGTGCTTGAAAGTTTGCACTGGTTCCAGGTTCTCAGCTATAATGGTCCACGCAGTGTAAATTTTGGGGGAATATCTAAAGTTATTTTTTTTCACCCTGTGGTGTCATGGGACAGCTATATACTGGGTTAGTGTCTGCTTTTGTTTAAAGCAGACTGCTAATTAGACTGTAGATGTCTGAGCAGCCAGAGAGGAATCATGAGTTCTCTTTACGCTGGCAATGCAGAAAGAAGCACAGTGCAAGATTACTTATATTCAGTGTACAGTATCATGAAACTCCCAGGTGCCTTTAATGGTTGATTATCTCAGTGTTAGTGACAGAATCAGGTAATGTCCTGAATTTTTGTAAAGCAGTTATCTCAAATAAAATATACTTAGCAACTGTTGAGTATCGTAACCTAAAATATTATTTAAATGATACTGATAAGCGCTTTATAATTACCTAATATTAATAAAATATATTTCTTGTATGTTAATGGCTTGGCATCTGGAGTGTCCTTTAGCAATAAATTCTCCCTGTTTTCTTGTTCTATGCTTCCCCCCCAAAGAGTATTTAAAGAAAAATGATTGATTAATGACAGTTCCTATTAACTCCAGAATAAAACATGCACAATGCATGCTTTGCTAGTAAAAGATTGAAAGAATCCTTCTTAGTCTTACTCTGATTCCCTTTGTGACCTCGAAGCAAAGTCTTATGGTTAATAATAGGATTTTTCTTCCTGAAATGGAAAAAGTTTAAAGGTATTTCTGTCTAGGATATATGTGATGCAATTAAGCACACTTCATTATGTGTGAATGAACTGTATGAGTTGTATGAGTGCGAAATACAACTCTCAAATACAACTCTTCATTGTATGAGTTCAAAATATTAACATTTTTGTAAAACAATAATTTAATGCTTCATTTCAAGCCCTGCAACAGAAATATTTTTCATGTTATATCTTTTATGCGGCAACTTTTCTGACTTCATTCTCTCATAAGCCACAACTGTAGGAGGTCAAAGCGTGTTACCTGTATGGTTCCAGCCAATGTCCTTCACCTTTTAAGGAGGGTTGTTATTCATGGTATCAATGTAATTCTTCTCTCTGCTTGTAAGAACAATAAAACCTTAGGAACTCATGTATTACACAGTATGTAAGTTAACTTTTCTAATAGTGCCAAATTTAATCTTTCTAGAGTCCTGTGCTCCTCTCCTCTGTAGATTATTACATTACAGTATCTACAGTCTCTTTTTACGTGGAAGTTTTCTTAAAAAATACATTTACTGTATTGGTGTGTGTATATTTTTCTTAGGTTTTCAATATATATGCACTCTAGTATAGTTTTAAGGATATTGGAACTGAAATTTCTTCATTCATTTTGCCAGATATCCCATGTATGCTGGGTATTATTAGGGTGGGTGGAGTATGAATGCAACATTACATACACAGATTTATCTTTAAAAATGCAATGAAAATTTTTTATGCAGCTCTGAAATTTTATGCAACATCGTTCTGTCGTTCTTCATCTGTCTAATCAGTATCTTCCTCTGTAAATGCCTCATAGATTTTAATGCTGTAAAGGACTGTCAGACCACACCCAAAAAGGTCACCATAAAGTCAATCATTTCCCTTCATAAGTTATTTAAAGAGGTGATTACCACTGTTGTTAAAAGATAAATACTTTGTGGTATCTTTCTGGTTAAAATTAGCCATTGGATCAGACATATCCAAAATCTTTTCCTCACACATGTTTTTACAGCATGTGATCAGGAGAAATATTCTGAGTTTCTTTATTGTCCCTCTGACATCCAGTTGTGACAACAGGACTAAGCTTATATTGATGTTAGGCACATAAAACTTGAAACTACATGTAATTTTCTTTGGATGCTGATTTCCAGCGATGTTTTATGCTGTACGTGGGATAATAACAATTTCAGTGCTTCCATTTTACCATTTTCATAATAGGAATAGTATTTACAGGAGTGTTCTGAAGTTTAGTTAATGTTGAAATTCTTTCAGACAGGCACAAGATACAGACAAGCAGCCATGAGAGGTATAAAAATGTATGCAAATGTAGCTAATGAAGCAAAAGGAAGAGGGCTAAATGGTGTCTTAATAGTTTCTCCTTAAAAATCTATTTTGATAAGCAATATTATGCCCCGTCTCTTGATTATGAATCTTACATTTTTTAATAATCTCTTCCAGTGTTCTGGGACCAGCTGTGACCTTCAAAGTGCACGCAAACCTCCAAAATATATCAACTGCAGATGTTGCCAAAGCAGCAGGTAAGAGTCCTTGTCCATTTCCAAACTGTGACCTCCCAAGCATCCATTTAGTGGTCAGTAGCACTACAAACAGCACAGAAGCATCCCGTTCTCCCAGGAAGATTGATAATTAAAGAGAGAGACGGTCAAGAGGTGAGTGGCACTTATGGGAAATTGAAGTGTAACATCTCCGAGTCAGTTAAAACTGCCTCAGACTTCCTTGTTTGTCGAGGAAATGGATTAAACAGAGACTTGTAATCAAGGCCTAGCATGATGAAAAACTCTTCAGTGTTGTCATGAACTCATAAAAACAGACTGATTATTTGTAAAAGAAGATGTAGTAACTTTGTGTTTCCAATACTTATTTTCAGGGAACAAAAATGTTATTACATGTTGGCCTAAATTTCTGGATCAAAAGATGGTAGATATCTACCTTTGTTGGTGTGCTGTTTAGGCAATCTCAATGACAAGTTAATCTAGGAAATAAACATTGTATTCCTGGAGCTAAGCTGCTTCTGAATAAGTACCACTCTTCCAAGGACTCTTGCTGGCTTCTTGTCAAGTTACCCAATCAATAGGTTTTACAAATTATGAACAGGTTGAAATTTTGTTTGAAAATAGAAACAAAAGTTCATTTAGATAAGCACGGGGAGCCCCATACTGTCTATTAACTTCTCCTTTTGCTGCACCATGGATGAATTTAGCTACAGAAGGAACTGGGGTCGTTCCCATGCCAGAACTTTTCTTTGCAGGACCCATTGGAGGATTTATGTCAAAGTGTCTGCAAAACAGATTGTGAAAAACATTCAGTAGAACATTTAGCAGTCACCCACACCATATTGTATCCACTCTGAGTTTTAAGGAGCTTAACAAAAAAGGTTAAGCACTCTCAGTGGTGTACAACCTTTCACTTTAAGCCTTCTTGTTAACTGGTGATGAGAGCATAGCAAATGGGATACCATTTTCCTTAAAAGAGTTTAACACACCAAAAAGTCACAGATGTGTACTGTCAAAATTAGGAAATTACAGTAATTTTTGAATTATGGGACACTCGAATATGTGTGATTTACTTTGGAAAACTTAATCTGGTTTTATAGCAATGCCCTGCCTTGTAAACCTGTTGAATCTCTCTGAAGGGGTCAACAAACATGATGCGGTTGGTAAAGCCTGCCTAGGTTGCCAAAGACTTTTGCAAGGTCTTTGACTAGAAGTTTCTAAGGAAACTAATTTTTTCTTGGAATGTGGAATATGGAACATGAAAATCTTGGATCAGTAATTGGTTGCGAGGCAAGAAACAGAGATTAGTAATAATTTGTTAGTTTTCTCAAGGGCTAAAGGTAGCAGAAAAGTGCAAGAATCTCTGCTGGAAAAGAGGGTGAACAGAAAGCCTGTTGACAGTACTAAATTATTGACAGTATTGAAGGTGAAAGTTGGTCTTAGAAATGTATAAAAAATTTACCAGATTTAATGACTGCTGTCAAAATGGCAGATGAAATTAATTGTAAATTACTGTAAAGAAAAAGCATATGGAGAAAAAAATAGATATACATATGTAGTTATAGGTCTAAACAGACCATTATTGGTCTGAAGTAAGAACTTAGTGTAGGAATATGTAATTTAATGAAAATAACAATTTGGTCTTTATTATCAGTTGAACAAGGACAGTGTTTAAGAATTGATGGGAAAGGAATAGGAAATAGAACAATATCACCTGTTCTTGCATAAATCTATCCCTTGCTTGTATTTAAATATGACATGAAGTTCTGCTTCAGAGAGGTTGGAAACTCTGATTGAAATGGAAAGATTCAGAGAAAGGTAGTAGACATGAATGCAAGTATGGAATATCTTCCATAAAACAAATGGTGAAAAAAGGCAGGAATCTTTATTTTGGGAAAAAAAGATGAGTATGGTATGAGAAAGGTCTGTCAAGGCCAGAGTGACACAGAGAATGTGGATGGGATTGTGCAGTGGCTGTAAAAATGCAAGAACAGATGAAACCGGCAGAAGGCAGGTTCAAAATAAATCAGAATGCATTTTGCAGCTATGAAGTTTAAGTGTTCAAAGATTTAGAAGTTCATGGAATAGACATCCACTGAAGTTTAACAAGTCCATAGAAACCTTGTCAAGTTCAGGAGGTTCCTGATGTGCCTTGGCCTGTTCCTAGCAAGTTGCTTTGAAGTGTGTAAATGCTGTGACTAGTTTATTACATTAAAAATAAGAAGTAAGATTAGGTGGTTATTTTCACTACTGGGATCCAAGTAGTTGTTTTCGACTTCCTTAACTTAAATATTGCTGAAAATATAGGGAGGTTCTGGAGACAAGAAAAGGTCACCCCAGTGGAAGTTCTACAGAATCACCAGTTTAAATTTATCTTTCATATTGTAATTTTATCTACTCTATATATTTGTATCCCAAGCATTTCCTAACTTCTGTTTGTAAGGTACATTAAATATTTTCAGGGTTTTATGGCTGCAGAAAGAGGTTTGTAGGAGTCTTACATCAGTTCATCTCTGTATGCTACCATGGCCATAGTATTGTTATAACTAAACCTTGTGTTTGACTTTTACAAAAAATCCAACCACTATTCTATCTAGCTGTAAAGCATTTTAAATTAAAAAAATATCACATTTTTCTTTTCTAACCAACAGAGGAGGTTGCAGTTGCTTGTCAATGGACTCGCTAATCAGTTAATTTATTTTAAGCAAACTTCTTGCAGATCTGTAAAGCCAAAAATAAACTCAGTTAAAAGTTCAACAGCAGTATATACTTCGATTAAAAGTTTTTTCGGGCTTTGGTTGTAATTAGAAATTTCAAAAGTCAACAGTGTCTTGAAGAAAAGTATTCCAAAAGCTTAATTTACCAAGGAAACCAAAACAGAATATATCAATGCATATTTCCAGGATCAACACAGGTGAATGCGTTACTCCATGGTGTACTGCTATTAGGTAACTTGACATCCAACCAGGAACTCGGAAAGCAGCTCTTGTTTACCGGAAATGAATAGAAAATTTGACAGAAGGATTTCACTGTCTGTCACATCCTTAGAAAGGAAAAGAATTTAGAAAATGAGGTAATCAGATACCATAGTTGTTATGGGAATGTAAATTATCCAGCTTTGCAAAAGGAGTCTACTTCTGCAGCTGTTATGTACTGCACATCTCACTGATATCCACAGGAACAGTTTCTGTGCAGCAGTTTCATCTTATTACTCATGTCACATATATTTTTGTAACCAAAATGGATAAACCTTCCTTGCATTATTTAGGTTTAAATATAGGGAACTATATTTAAAGTTTTCCATCCTCCCTGGGGAGTCTGACAAATGTTCAGGTTAAAGAAGGCATGGGATTCTTTAGCAACTATGCAAACAGATGAATGATTTAGAATATCTACTAAAAAACAGAGATATGGAAGTATGATAACAAAAATTGTTTCCTATGTTTTCTTGGGGTTTGAGATCTGTTCTTCCTGGTGTGCCTGAGACCCAGCTGAGGAGAGATAAAGCTCTCTGAAATCCTTCAGCCACCTTGTTGCTGATAAAATTTGTTTTCTAGTAATCCACAGTTCCAATTCTGTATAAATGTTTTGATTACTTTTTTTTTGCAGTTTCTAGGGCTACATAATTCTACAGGAAAGCTAAGAAAGTAATTTAAAATTGTGTATAGCTTGCTGTCTCACATTAACAATACCTTTATATGCTCTTTGATTACAGAGCAGGACAGCCAATGTTTTGCCAACATTGTATACTTTGACATTCATAATATAGAACAGATCTTGCATCAAGTCGCTGTCCTCTGGCCTATTTCTATTTAGTAAGTCAGGCTCAATGGTGCAGTGTAATTTCATTTCAACATTTGAAGAAATAAACTTTCTCTAAACATACATGACCTGCTCTAGAAGTAATTACACTTGGCACATGACATCATTTAGATAAATGAAAGTGGATTTAAATCGTCTTCAGTTTAAAGGTTAGGAGAAATCTAGTTATTATCAGTAAGATAACTCTATTTATATAAAATTGCAATATAGTCAGTATAGCGGCGTGCAATGAGTTTGATTTCATACAGCTTCATATGTACTCCAGAATCCCACCATTTTTACAAAGACATGTAAAGTAACAGTGATAATTAGAAAAGAGGTATCTTATGACATTTCCGAACATAGAATTTCAGCATCAGATGTCTGTAATGATCACATATATACTGCGCACTTGAAAAAGATGTAGGACAGAAGAGCCTTGTGTGCAGACATTCAACATTGCTGAAATGAATTAAGAGCATTTTCTTATGGGTAACTGCAGCCTTTCACTGGTTAGAATGATGCTTACATTTTTTTGGTATTGTATTAAAATGCAACAGTTTAGGTGGTGTAAAAAATGAGGAGAGAAGAGCAAAGAGATGTATTCATAATGTAGGCATATCAGTGATAGGGGAGAGGTAGCACAGCAAAAGACAAAGCATAACCAGATACTAATATAATTAATAGGTCTTGTGTGCAGGTTCTTGTGTTTAAAATATATTGTATATGCACTATTGTGGCAAGTCAGAAACCTTGATTTCATTTTTTAAAATATAAATTTTGAAGATATATTAGAATATCAAGATATTTTTTTGTTCTGTAAATCCCCTAACTTTTAACCAAGCTATTGATTTGGTTTTTATTTTGCTTTTGGTTTCTGGTTTTTGTTTGTCAGGGTTTTTTATTTTTCTGTTGCCCTGCTGGTGAAGCCTACATTTTCACAATATGCATCGTTTAATAGGGACCATTAATCATGACTTAGAGAGTAGGGTGTCGAATAATATAACCTTCTTGTCCAAAAATTATTTCTCTGCCTGGTTTTTAATTCTGAAAAAAATGCATTGCAAAATTAATTCTGCTGAAAAAAACTCACAAATACAAAAGTACTTCATTAGCATTAAAATTAAACTGTGTAACAAGCCAATTTGAATAAAGACACTGCCTCAAAATTATTGGAATAGATAAATAACGCATATAGATTTCCTCAGCAGTTTTAAATAACTGCAATGGTTAAATTTTTAAACTTACAGAGTTTGAGATTTGACACCTAGAAATTTTGCTCATGTCCCAGCTGTGATGAAATATCCATGGCAACAGATATTGCGATAGAACTTTTTGACACTGAAACTAAATATTTTTGCTAAAATTCGCAGTTCTAAACAGACGAAATATGATCCTTAACTTTCAGCATTAAACAATCCTTTTGAGATGAAAAGGATACTTCAAAACCCTTAGAGTTAACTTACCCTCTCTGGTGATTTAAACTGGTGGTGTCATATACGTTTAGAGTGGTCCAAAATGTCATAGTTTTAATCTTAATTAGGATGACTAAATGGCTGGTCACATTAGTAATCCCGGATTCAGTTGGTGAAGAAGATATTTATGCCTTGTTCTGCCTCCGATATATTTCTTTTGCTAGGCAGGTCTGAGCTGTACTTATAAGCATCAAAACTTACTCTTCTAGAAACGTAGGCTTAAGTATCTAAATGAGTGGTCTAATTTCAAAGGCTCTTAGCTCCCATCACACCCTACAAACTTTTAATGACCTTGGATAGTTGG
Source organism: Opisthocomus hoazin (assembly GCF_030867145.1). Classification (NCBI taxonomy): domain Eukaryota; kingdom Metazoa; phylum Chordata; class Aves; order Opisthocomiformes; family Opisthocomidae; genus Opisthocomus; species Opisthocomus hoazin. Next base: position 84,016,993 of record NC_134417.1, read on the forward strand.
CAAGCTTGGAATGCAGAGTTTTCTGAAGAATGACCAAGAGATTTACATTTCAAAGCTATACCAGAGAGTGAAGCACCCCACCTGCATTAGAAAAAATGATTCCTCATTCTTCTTCAAATTTGGAAATACTGGTGAGGAACCTGCCTTACACAGTCACTGCCGAAATCTGCTTATTGCTCCTGTTTCTTAAGCTCATTCAGCAGAATCATGGTTTTGTCAGATATTCAATCTGGGCATTATTAAAAAGGGTTGAGACCTAGACATGAACGTATTTTGATTTCCTTATAAATTCAGTTCTACAAATATCCATTACAAACATAATATAAAAGACCTAACTGTGAAAGTACAAATGATTGGTTAAGGCTGTAAGGCTGAGATGCAATTTTTGGCTGTTTGCAGCAATTGTCTGTATTAGCCTTCACTATAAATGAAAAATACATTTCAACTTTTAGCAAATACAGGTGTAAGTCTAAAATATTGCAGATGATCTATATGACTATTCTCTTGTATCCATTCCAGTCAGGAAATGTAGTCCTCTTTTTATTGGTCAAAAGGGGTGATCTTTCCAGTTTGCTGCATAATATAAATGCATATAATAAAAATCACATTTATGCAGTACCTTTGTAAAGCTTGCACGCTTCTTAATATCATGGTCTGAAATTTGGCAAAATGAGGTACAGAAGGAACATAATTTACTAAATATTAGAGAATCAGTTGATGGGGATCTGGCACACAGCGTAAATCGACTGTTCATTTCTTGGAATACTCTAGCTAATAAGTATTCACCATACTAATATCATTGACAGAAACATAGTAACTCTATTGTTATCCAGTATTAGCAAGAGAAGTTTTCTAGGAGGTTCTCAGGAGAACAAAAGAGAGAGAAATGTTGTGAGATTTATCTGCATAGAATAAAGCTACATGTAATGTGTGTATGTAAAGAATGTATAAATGTAGAAGAGGAAGACTAGGAGGAGGAACAAGAGAGCAATGAGGAATAAATGATCAACTGCAGAAGCAGATTTTTTTTTATTTAGATATCAATATACTTAATTAAAAGCATATTTAAAATAATTGATATTACTGACTCGTGTCTTATGAGCATTGTGGTCTCATGGAGGAATCTGAGCAAAACCTGGGAAATGTCATTTAATATCATGAGTTCAGAATACTGTGATTTTCTCTTTCTGGTTATTTAAGCATGTGACTAAACACTATCTGGCCTTTGTAGCTTTTCAGAGCATTGTTGATTAACTATTAGAAGTTCTTTGCATAATATGTTTCACTGAACTATGTGCAATCAAGGAATTTGTTATTCCTTATACTGCTACTGCTGCTGACATAATGAAACTTGGCAATGCACGTCATATTGTTTTGTTAATGGCAACATCCATTATCTTTTTTTGTGGTGATCGTCCTTGTGGGAGATATGAGTTCTATATCATCAGAATCAGGAAACTTCAATTTCTGAAGAAAAAAGTTTTCCTCTTCTTGAAGAAGTCCTTGTTCTTTCTAGATGGTTATAACCGGCCTTGGCTGTCTTGATTTTTGGCATAAGTTTTGAACATCTTGTGAGAAGTCTCAGAAAGATGAACTCTGTTTCTTTAGTCACAGGCAGGTCCATGCTGAGATACTGTGTTGGTTTCCTTTTTCTACCCCACAACCATAAGCAATAATGGTTATTTTGAAAGTATTAATTGTCCAGTCATTTTCACATTCATAGTTCATCTGTGACGAAGTGAACAGAACAAGATGAAAGTCTTTGGCTGAATTCCTTCCCTCTATATCTAGATTTTTGCAGACCAAGCAATTAGATGTCTTTCTCTCTGAGATGGTAACAGAGTGTGTCTATGAATAATTTGAAGTTCATCTTTGAAGTGAACTGACAGCTGCTGTGCCAGAAGCATTGAACAACGTAGCCAGGAGGCTGTGAGGTCCATCTGATTTCACTTGCTGTTGCCCTGGTTTAAGGAGGACTAGAATTCTTTGGTCTATAATGTGAAACGTAAAAGTTTGACAGCTCTTTTTCTGTTGCTAGATCTCTTAAGACTTTTGGTGCAAATTCTGATTTCTTCTACTCAAGCCTCCTTAGCTCACATTGTCCTTTTTCACCTTTTGACCCTTCCATAGTAGATCAATTCCATTTCACCTACTATACTGTCAAATCTGTCTGAAGTATTTTCCTCAAATCCTTCCATTGCTGAATAAAGGATGTCATTATATTTTTGAAGTATTATTCAGAATCTGAACTATCTCCTGCTCTATGAAATGTTGGCTAAAATGATTAATGAATTTTTGAGATGGCACTTCCTTCCCACCTTGTCCTTCTGTTGAAGAATGGAATGAGTTTTAGCAGTTGTGACGGATGCTACCATTCCTTAAATGTGCCTCCATCCTGAAGAACAGCAAGCATCTTTGGTTATGACTCTTCTCCAGTGACTTCCTTCTAAATATGATATTCATTGCTGTGATTACTAACGACAGGGTTTTTTTAACTTACACCTCTCTTCTCTAAGAATAACTGTAAGGTATCTAATTTTACGAAGAAATCTTTTTGCTTTAAAACCACTCTCTGTTCTAACAGAAAACTTCAGAACTTCCTTCTGTTCACCATATAAAGTGATGTAATCTGGAACAGGTTGTCCAGAGAGGTGGTGGAGTCTCCTTCTCTGGAGATATTAAAAACCCACTTGGATGAGGTTATGTGAAACCTGCTCTAGGTGACCCTACTTTGGCAGGGGGGTGGACTAGATGATCCACAGAGGTCCCTTCCAACCACTACCATTCTGTGATTCTGTAATCTATTCCAGCACAAACCCCTAAATCAAGCTTCTTAACTATTGGGAGGTCAAAAAGTAATTAATAATTATAGAATTCAAGAGAAAAACAAGAGCTAAGTAGCATTATGTAGCCAGTGTTCTTTAATTAAGGCAGCGGTGGTTCATGTCATCACATTCTGATGCCTCTTATTAAACACCCGTTCATAGAAAACCATCATGTTGGTATTACACTAAAATAACGATAAGCACACCATTGTTGTAGTATATATGTTAATATTTTAGAATACAATAGTTGATACCTGAACCAGACAGTTCTGCCAAAAGGTCAATGGAAAGACCAGAAGTGATACTTAGAAAAACATACAGCTGTGAAGATTGATTTGCAGCTACTCATGTGTTTCTGTTACTTGCTTTTTCTGAAATCTATAGGCAGGCCTAGAAGACAGGCAAAAATAAGACCTCTATTAAAGTAATTTATGTCATGGTTTAAAGGTTAATAACGGTTGTAAAATTGAATTTTTTAAAGAGACCTCTGGTAGTATAACTAACTGCATTGTGATAGTGAGGGTAGAATTTGGTTCTCTTATCTGGTTGCACCTGTCTAAAGGTTAGGCATTTATTGAAAACTAGTTGTCTAGATTGCCTCTACATTCAGAGAAAAAAGATAGATTGTATGAACTGGCATTTATCATAGGTGGCTACAGGTAGATGAGAGAAAGCCATCACTAATATCCACAGAAATGTATAGATATTGTTGATGATAGGACTGTCATACATAAATACTGCACATAAATCCAGAGAGGTTGGTTGAAGTCAGGATTGTAGAATTTATATCAGTGGAAAGCTTTCAGGGTCTTCCTGTAGTCACTGCTTGGTAACACATTCAAAAATATTTTCCGTTGCCAGATCTCTTAAAATCTTCTGGTGCAAATCCTGATTTCTTCTGCACAGACCTGCTTCATTCACATTGTACGTAGGTAACATATTCAAAGCTCTTCAAGAATTCAAAATTAATTTAAGATTGAGTAAATTCACATAGATTTCAAGTTTGATGAATATTAACGTGTAATATTATTGAACAAATTCCTACAGTCTGTTTGTTTACACCTACAGCTATGCAAGATGAAACAGTCATGCAGTTGAAGTGCAAAGTGCTTTTCTTTCAAGTCCAAGAAATGTCCTGATAAATTTTTGAATATAGAAGTGAAAAGTCTTTTTCCATATTAAATTTGCTACATTTTTCTTTTCATAGATATTTCAAAGTGACCTGTACATTTTAAAAAGACTGTTTTCAGCTGATGTAAATCAACAAATAGCTGCACTGAAGTCCAGAGCACCAAGAATGTGTGATTGGAACAAAGCGGTGTTATTTTTTGTGTAGCACCAGTACTGTGGGGTCAGACTGTGAACAAGGGATCAAAAAGCCCCTGTACTAAAATATTTGAGAACTAAATTTCATTTTAATTTTAAGGAAGCAGAAATCCCCAAACCCAAGACAACATGCTTAATGTCGTATTTTATCATATTATTTAGCAAAATTGCTGCTATTTAGCATTTTTATGATAAGCAACGGATTTTCCAGGAAAATTGAACTGTATATGCAATATGGCATGTACAACAGTAATACTTACAATTGCAGACATTTTAAAATGTGACAGTCCTTTAATAAAGTCTTATATATTTTTGTGCAGTACACTTAAGAGACTATCTGTTCACAGCGGACCTTAAGCATATTAAACCAAATTACTTAAGAATACTACAGTACGAAGAAATCTGATAAAGCAGGTACATAAAAGGCAGAATTTATGTAAAGAATAGGTAAGCTGATCTAGTATTTTTTGGTGAATATGTACCTTTTTAGGTAATCATAGATAAGAGAATTAAAGAAACCCTAGTTTAGGTCATATGGTATTGTAACCTAACCTTTACCTTGAAAAGAACATTCAGTATTTTTTTTTCCACCCATTACATAGATTGAGTATAACTTTTCAAAATGTGAAACAAGATAAATCTAACAATTTTAAACTATGCATGCAAGTAAATACCAGGCATCATGTGTGACAGAGGATAATGTGCTATTTTAGTTGGTACAAACAGGAAAATGTTCTTTATCTGATGTAACTAAATATCCTATTTTTAATATAAGGAACTGGATGATTAGCAATCTTGTGATTGTAAGTGATAGCTTGCATATCAGCCAAATAATAAAAAATTATGAGGGAGAGCAGTGCTACTTCAGGGCTTTATGAAAAAAAGCTGTTATTTAAAGCACAAGAGAAAACACAAAATCAATTGCACACAAAATCATTTTAGAATCAGGCTGTCATCCCTTTTTGCTGGAGAAAAGTAATAACATGAAAAGGCACTTCTCCAGAAGCGCGGTGGTTGGGTAAGAGTGTGCAGATGTGGCTGACCCAAACCTGGTAGCGATCTGTTCTCTTGGTAGGACATGATTTATGGGATGACATCTAGGGAAGGAGGCAAAAACATGACCTGGGATGAAAGGCAGGTGCAGGGCTTTTAGGCTGACAAAGGCTTAGTTACAAGGTCCAGAGGATTCATGTATCGTCCATCTTGAAGACAGCCACTTTCAGGACCTTCTGCTGGTGGTAGCTTGTGGAGGCATGTATCTGAAAGGGGAAATAATGAGCTCTTAACAGTGGGACAAGGAATTATTTGAGAGCTTTGGGAGAGTCTTTGAAGATAAGAGAGGTTAGTTGGCAGTACTCAGAAGGGCACACTTGTCAGCACTATTCAGTCCTGTATTTTAACATTGCCTTCATTATAAGCAGTCTTTCTCCTATGGATTGAAGGCTACTTCAGCAGCTGCTGCTGCTACCTGATAGCATGCACAGTTGTTAGGCAATGTTGTGACTACAGGGCAAATGATTTGATGTTCATGAATTTTGTTTTCTGGATCATCTATGGTCAAAGAAAGGGTTTTTTGCCTGAGCTTTCCTGAACTCCAGGTATCAGTTGTGACAGGTAAGATAAGAAGGAGTCAGATTTACAGACCTTTGTTCTTGTTTTTGTTTGGAGATGATGTTTTCCATTGTCTGACAAAAATTGTATGCAGGAGTCAGAGATTAATGACCATTGTAATAATCTGCAAACACTTAATCTTTCTAGTATTATCTAGTCTTCAGAAAATGCATGTTAAATCCCTTTGTTCTCTTTGGAAAATATTTTCTATGAATGTGAACATTCCGGATTAAGCAAGATTGTATGGCTTTATGTTGGCTGAAGTCAAAAGATGTGCTAGATTTAATCTAGACATAGATTTTCAAGAAGTATCTGTAAATACTCTGTGCCTCTATTTCCTTAATTGTAAATCTGAAATACTAATAGGAAAAAGGCTTTTTACGAAAATAAAAAAAAGCTATAACTTAATGTTTTTTAAAGACAATTCAGAGGTTAAACAGTATGGTCTACTATAACACAACTATGATAATTTGTTCCTGTGCTGCTTCTGCTGCTTTTTTGTATTTTTTTCCTTTTGCATCAGTGCAACAAAATCCAGAAGACAGCAATCAAAAAATCATTTTAGTTGAAAGATCTGTCTACTAGGTTATTTAGCCTGTCGCCGAGAATGGTGATGGGGTTGGCTGGCAGGAGATCATACAGCTAATATTTGGGAGTCTATTAAAAAAAAGAAAGACGGGTGAGGAAAAAAATCCATATGCCAAAATCCAGAGGGTGCCTCTTGGCAAAGTTTTATAGACATTTTAGACCAGTAACAAGAAAAGGTGGGTAGCTACACCCCATTACTCCTTCCTAAACAGCCAGGTAATTACTTTTGGCATTTTGACAAGTGTTTGCTGGAGTGAAGGTCAAAGCTGTCTGCAGAGAAGATCTATGCTAATCTGCTCAGCTGGAGAAGACTCAGGTAGCTAATGTTTTGTAATTAGAAGTTGTGGAAACCAGTTTTCACTGTAGTTTTGTCCTGAGCATAAGTGAACTAATAGTACAGAGTAATTTCATTTATCATAGTTTACAAAATTGTCTAAATGGATGCTTAGAAGTAAGCATACAATTTGAAATTGGAGAAACGTGGGAAAACTGGTATTGTGGTACAAATGAAATATATTTATATACACATATATATGCGTGGTATTATACATAAGCACATATAAATTATATGTGTATATTATGTATGTGTGTATTTGGCTATACACATACACAGGATGAATAATGCTAATGCTTTTAATTTACATTGAAAAATTATAATCATAAAAAGAAAATCAAAGAAAAAGAAAAGCAAAACTGTATAATTTACCTGATAAGTACTGCAAAATTTTGCTCCAAATTTCATTTGCAAAAATTCAATGCATGTGAAAACCTCCAGTTTTTCTTGTGCGAGTTATCAATATCACTTCATCCAGCAACACTCTATATGGGTTCCTATAATGGATTTTAAACTGATGAAGTAGTTCAGCAATATATGAGAAAACAAGTACCCACTCCAAAAAAATATATCAAAACAGGTAAGAATACAATGAAGATTTTTATAAAAAGTATAATTAGTTTTATAGAGCTGACTGCCTCTTCATGGTGTTATATTCCTGTTTTTACCCAGCTAAACTAAAAATAACTTTTGTCCCTTATCGTACTGTTCTTTGTGCTACAGAAAGTGTGTGCGTGTGTATATATATAAAGACAGAAAGAGATAAACAGGGAACTTTTCAGAGGAACTCAAGGTGTTCAGCTATGCTCCCAAATCCCAGCAAGGACCTCAAGTCTGCAGTGATTTCACGCATATTTAACTTTTCGTTCCCTCTGATTTTGCTTCTTCAACTGAAATACTTCATGTAGGTATATGGTGACCATGAAATTCTTACCGTGAATGGAGAAAGAACACAAACCTTCAAAAAGTAATGGCTTTGGGCAGGATGGTATGTACCATGGAAATGCAGGTCAGGATTTGATGGCCTAATCATAGACCTGGACCTAATAATATAAAGTTGCAGTGGTTCAGTGGTTGCAGTTGCAGCTGGACTGGAACCTCACAGCAGCAGCAGTTAAAAGGGACCATTTTTTTGCTGAGTCATTTTTAACCTTGATCAGCTCTGCACAACAAATTGTTGACCTGTCACCAACGAAGAGCCACAGGGATGCAGCACTAATGAAAATACTCCTCTAATTCTTTTTGACTTTACATGTAATCCACAGCACGCAGAAAAATAGAAACAAAAAAAGAGATAAAGCTTTAAAACTAGGTCTGAAAAAATAGTGGGTGCCTCTGAAACATAGACTTCAGTTGAGAAAAAGATGCATTTTTTCTTACGGATTTCATGACTGGGCTTTTATAGGAGGCTGTTATATCATTGCAGGGAACCCAGAACACAACTGGTTTTCGAAAGAAACCAGCAAGTGCTTGCTTCTCCCCCGTCCTTCCTTCTCTGAATGGGTTTTGTGTCTTATAATATTCTTTCTGACATTTCTTTCCCTGGCGTTTTTCCTCTTCAGGGGAATCACCACATAGCTGTTCTCTTCTTTCATTGACATTTAACAACTTGAGGGTATGTTCTCTACCCATGTGCAGTGATACAGTGGTGAAACTCACAGTAACATTAATGGGAAACGTACAGCTAAACTAGCTGCACTAGGTGTAGTTACTACCCCTGGCTGCAAAACAGATTGGCATGTTCAAACAGGAATTATTTCCACTTAAGTGAGAATTCAACCAGGTTATTACATTATTTTATCCTAAATTAAAAGTATTTTAACATTAATTGTTTACTGCATTTGAAATTGAGAAATCCATCTGTTGTAGAACCTATTATTTTATGTTACAACATAATGTTTTCAAAGTTGGGTGAAATTTTAAGCAAGTAAGCTATCTCCCACTGGGCAGCTCCCTGTACGCTGCTTCCTATAAGTCTTAGGAAAATATGTTAACAATTATTATTCGATGGTAAGTTAATATTTTGTTAACTTAACTGTGAAGAATCAGATGCCCCCTTCAGGTTTTCTTATTTAAACATGGATGAATTTGAACTTTTGCAATTATTTGCTCAGTCCTCCTGCAATTCTGCTTTTCCTCTCTGGTCCCATATCCTCTCACATTCTATCTGTAGCTCTTTTTTCCTACTGGCAGCAGAGCTTTCATAGGATAACTCAATATCTGAAATCAGCAGAGTGGACAAAAAAGAGCTGAAAGCTGGGAGTTGTGGAAAGCCTAGAATATCAAAGGTACCGGTCCCTGGTTCCAGAAGTGACAGTATAGACAAGGAAGCTGATCCTCTTCTGTTATTATTAAAATGGCGATGAAGCAGAGTTTGCATATTTATCAGATTTTTTTCTACATATTGCTTCTGTTTTTCTGATACTCTTTACCAGTGAGAATAAGTGCATCCATTTTTCAGATTATATTGATGTGTTTCTTGTAGGTAAACAGTATCAGAGAGTTTAAGAACTCTAATTTGGTGTCTTCTGTTACAGTGTTATGCTGCTGTCTGTTATATACCAATATCTGTCATACTACAAGCAATCATAAATGTTAAAACTGGCATAATTTATGTGTAGAGTCGTATGTATCAAAATGAATTATAACTTGCCCTTAAGAGTTTTAAACAAACTTAGTGGAATATTGCCATACAGTTAAACAAATCTTTGCTTTAGACAGAAGGCAAGAAGTATCTAAGACTCCTCATTCCAAAAGACGTTTGCGTCTCAGATTTCTTCACTAAGAAAAAGAAAAAAGTGTAAATGGAAGCTATCTAGACAGAATGGTTAGTAACACAGCAGACGGTCCACAGCATGTTTTCACTACCACATGTATACTTTCAAGTTCATATTCTGGTATCCCTAGGAATAAGCTCAATTTAGTTCTTATTGTGTATCTAGTAAGGGCTATCAACTTTTCACAGAATGTACCGTTACTGCTTGTGAGCATCCTTCAACCCCCTTGTTCCTCTTCTATATAAACACATGCAATGCACACAGGTTTATTAAACCACTGTCAGTGGTTGGTATCACAAGAGGTAAAACTGAGTTTGGGGTAGATCACCACAGAGAGGTGAGAGCTATTGCTGGTCAAGCCCTACCCTCTTCCAGGCAATTAGATGGGAGAGGTTGTTTGTGTTGATACTTACACATGCTAAAGTTAGATAATACATTTATACCTTTTATATTTAAAGATACTCTGCACTCTTTCAACACTTTTATCTCATTAAAGAGGTAATACCTAGAAGGCAATGTACATTTTAAAAACAGAAAATAAAAAGTGAAACCAGTTAGATATGACTTCCATAGTCTCTTCCTTTCGAACACCACTGGAGATACAATATGTGGCTAAAGGAACTAGATATGCCCATTTATATAGAAATCAACTCCAGGAAATCACTTTTTACAGATTTTAAATGTACGAAGTCTTTCTCTGTATGGTTCTCAAATTCCTTTTTTCATGTCTGAACTTCAGCCATAAGAACATAAAAGGAATTCCATTCGATTTCCTTTCTTCACTATTTTATTCAGAAACAGTTACTATACCTGATAGAAATGTAAAAAAGTCACAGTGAAATGATATGACCTTCGATGTTTTTATATTTGTAAAAACTTAGTACATTCCACACTTTTAATGCATGTTCTATTCATGGATCTTAAAGAGTTCTTGAGCCCATTCCAAAATGCGCAGACGGGTCCTGCCCTTGCATTGAAGGAGACAGAAGTCATAGGTCTCCACCAGCATGCCACTGAGCCCAGGCTATTGTGATGACTCTTTCAGTATCACTTTTTAGAGGCTGGTATTTATAATGATAAATCAAAATGTCTATGATTAATGGTAAGTTAGGTATTTTTAATTCTGAAAGTTGTCCAAATTGCCTAAAATTTTGGCATACAGAACCTCCAACAGTCAATATGGTAGCACACAAGGTAGAGCATGCTTGCTTAAAATATCTTCCGTGTTTTATTTCCAGGGATGTTTAAACTTTCAAAAAGCCATATATCTATGGGGCTAACAATTACCTTTTCTCCAGGAAGATTTCTGGGAAGATTATACCAACAAAAATTCACTTTAATATTTTAGATTTCTGGTGACTCCTGAGTAAGGGTTACCAAATTTGCGTATGATGTTTATTTTGATTGTCACTTTAATTCCTGTGGCAGGATTTTTGTGTACGGAAGTGAACGAGTTTCTCTACACTTGGCATTTCATAAACCAATCAAACTTTTCATAAGTATGCTTGGCTAGGTCATCTTTTATTGTAAACCTGGAATATTGCTTTTGAAAACATTGCAAGTAAAAACATGACATTCTGATTTCTTTCTTTATTAATATTATTATTTTAGTTTATGAACATTCTTTGCTTCTGTCCGCTCTATTTTTAATTTTTTGGGGCATAATTTCCAGATTTTAATAGAAGACATTTCATTTTATCTGTAATTAAATACGTAACTTGTTATTCTCAGAAGGTTATTATGGATTGTGACTTGACTGTTACAAAAAATTAATGACTTAAAGAGGCTCCTAATATCAATTTAGTGTAAGAATTTAATTTATTATTCATTAATTTTGTATTCATTGTAATAGCAATAATCATTATTAACTCATTGGGTAGGTATGAGAATGTTAGGCACACTCTATTTCCATAGGAATTAAGTTCGTTAGTCATCTTTAGCAAAACATAAAGCACCATTCATGCATTAACGTTGTCACTTGTTTCTCTTTATATTTCTATGCCTGTTATTTTACATAAATAACTGCATATGTATAAGCTGTACTTGAATTTAAAAGTTTCAGTACATCTATAAACTCCCTTGTCTGTCCTTATGGCAACAGAAATTGTGCTGTTATAAATCAAGATAGATTCACTTATGACAGTACACAGCCTAATTTCATATTTATTTTAAAGAAAATCCTTTCAAATATTGTGGATTTACAATGGCAAAATGTTTCCATTTTTTAATTCATACAGTCCTGCTTTTTAAGAAAAAAAATCCAGTATATCAATACAGATTCTGTTTTTTATTTCATCACTAATTCATGTGTTCATCAGAAGATACATAATTTCCCATTTTAAAAAGGGAAATAATATTCTATATTTATTAATATAAAATATTTTTAAGTGCCCAGCATAGACTTGCAATGTCTTTTTTTCTCCCCGTAAATCCCTCATATGCATCATTTGTAACTGTCCCATATTTCTGAGACTGCATCCTTTGACTGGTAAAAGATACTTCTCATGCTAAAAATGAGTTGACTGAATGCCTTAGAAAAAAACAAGTTGTGTTTAACATCGTGTCAACTAATTACAGTTGCTGCCTTGCAGCTCAGTGCTGAATTGGAGTTGTCCTTCTGTGCACGGACCCAATCAGTCATGGTCAGTATTGTGTCATCTAACTCAAATCTTTGTAATCAAATTTAAATGTAAGAGTGGATTTCAGCTCCTCTAACTCAGGTGTCTGTCTTTTAGGTATTTTAAGCGTAAGCTAGTCAACCTCAGCACCCTTTACAATCAGTTGAATGTAATAAGTTCTTCCAGAGGGTAATTCACGTCATCCCATGAAAAATGTCTGTTTCATCTGTATCTCCTATATCTCATCTATCTCATACATGTCTATCATAGTTGTGATTGGTGTCTAAGATAGGCTGAGTATATATCATTCCCTTGAGGATCCTGTTATTCTCCATTAACTACAACAAGAGTCTTTCTTAAATTTAGGGCTGACCAAGCTCTCCCAGTGAAAGCAAATCCCTAAGATCTCTATGACACACCTTTAGAACACATTTCAGAATAAATATGGGCATAGAATGCTGTTGCTGATGGATAGGCAGCATTTTTTGGAGCCTTGCCTTGTGCAAAGACAGGCTGTGGCTCACTAAACAGCGTGGTCTGGTAGCACTTTGGGCACTGACCAATACCTTGTGTGGCTGTCAAATGCTGCTTTGGAAACTGCTGGTTTCTCTTGGCCCCGTGTCACCTCTGCCTGCCTCACGCTGATATCTTAGGTGGTCAGGTCACCTCAAAGGGCATGTGCTGCTGTATTTAGTCAACAGAATAAGTAAGTGAGGAAAAAGGGGAAATGGTAACAAATTATTGGCCATTGCTTTTTAAAGTTATACCTACTTCACCTGTATTTCTGTCTATGCACACGACATAAGGTCAAGGATGACTGTGAAGCAGTGAAAATGTTCTTCAGTAGCTATGTAGCCCTATGTATGACATCAGATTTCTTAACATATGAACGGGCTTGATCTCAGCTTGCTTGAAACTTAGGAGACTTCCAGCCTTACATAGTTGAGCTATGACTCTTTTCTTTCAACTAGGATGTTATTAAATTGTTAATGAAGTTCATAATTGCAAATTCCCTGGAAGACATTGACCTTCTAAGCACCACAACTGTGACATATATTTGAATTTTAAACTTAGTTTTTATTTATGGAAACCTATGGTCTTTTACTAAGGAAATGTGGGATTCTTGAAAAATTAAAGAAAACACTCTGAGGGTAGAAATAACATGCATAAGTACATACCTGGAGACGACTGCTGGTGGTTAGGTAGGTCGTAGTGTTCACCTGCATACATTTGCTTTTATGTTACATCATTACTGTATTCGTTAGTTTTAACAGCTTTTTAATTCTGAGTATGCTGGATGTTCAATAGGAGATGCAAGTCTCTTGTAATAGCTTATTCTACTTCAGTGCATATCTAGATTCTGCTAAGAGCAAACTCCACTCACTTAAAAATATTTAAGTGGTACACTTGATAACATTGTTCCTTGCAATTTCTAAGACAAACCCAAACAAAAACTGAGCTATCCTTACAGAAATGACTGTTGCAGTCTCAGTGCTTCTGTAGCAGTCATTAGCTTTGACTCCACTTAAAGAAGGCTGCCATTTTTTGGCAAGAAGTGACAGTATGCGATGGAAGTCAAATCACAGGTTTGCACATCAGTGCTTGAGAACAGCAGGCCTTTTGAAATATGTTTTCTGGTAGGTTGCAATTGATACTGAAATTAATTTCTTTTAAAAGCTAGCTAGGTTCTGATGTAATCTGTCATTTCTTTTTACTTTTCTCCCCCACCCTGTCTTCCTCTCCACCTCTGCAGAAGCTCTTTGTGTTATTGTGGCCTGGAGCATCTCTGAATGTTCTTCCAGAAGTCACTGGTTTTATAAAATTGTCTAATATGGATAAATAATGCTGTTTCCTACACAAACTGCAGATGTATAACAAAATGTCTGTCTAACTTGCTGACAAAAGCAGCAAAACACAACAGTGAACCTTGAAATCCGTTCCTAAGTTTCTCCTTTCGACCTGCTCCTGATTGCTGTTAAGGCTCTTGTGGTTTTCAAACAGAAACAATCCTTATTTTGTCCTTTCCTGACAATATTTATAGCAATCAGGAAAGGACATCCTTTCAGGGATTAGCTAGACTGTAATTTGAGTTTCTCTTGGTCATCACTCCGTAGCCTTCCCATCACGTTTGTTCGTCCTTTCAGGAGGAACTTTGGTTTGCCCATCTCTTGTCGTGGATATTGAAGAAAATTTGGGCACAAGGTATGCTGCCAAAGAAAAGTGTTCTTACTCCATTACAAACCTGCTGGAGGAGTATGTCTAGACAAGCCTGTGTTCAGAAGACCTTCTGAAGGTCTTATGTAGGCACATGACAGATAAAAAACCCTTGGACGTATAATCACTTCAATGTTTCTTGCACACAGCCCAGTCCATTTTACCTTGTATTATTAGATACACAGTCAAATGTACTTTGGCACAAAATGAGGGGAACAGTTTGCTTAGGCAATGGGGAAAGTTCCAGCACATCTATTAATATATTTCTAGTCTGGATTTCTAACAGTGTAGCTGCTTGAAACAATAATCTTTATTCCCTTGTAATTAATTAATCAATTAATTGCTTCCTTGGATTTGTGTATTCCTCTCGTAAGTTCATCTCTGCTAGAGAATTACCAACATGTTTTAGCCTTTATTTGCCTTCTGTTGAAACCATCACCTCACTGTAGATTCGACTTGGTAAAAAGAAAGAAGAAAAAAAATTATTAAATTTGGGGAGTGAAGGAAAGTGATGTTCTGCTCGGAAGAGAATATATGAGTATGCGTAATTCTATCAGCTGTTAAATTTATGCCATTAGCCTCCTCAAGCATGCAATCAATGTCTTCTCCTTTTTATTTGTGCCACTTCCTAATCAAATAATCTACTATGTTATTAAATAGTATTTTTCATTTTTTTTAAGAATAATTTCAATTTTAGTTGTGTTATGAATAAAAATGTCAAGAAATCCCATTTTGGACGTATCTTAGTTAGCAGCCTTAAATGTCATTGCCTTTAAAAAGTAAGGAAAAAGCCATATGCTCCTAAATCACAGAAGTGTTTTTTGTCACTTTTGCTGAATGTGATTTCAAATTTTTCAGTATTTTCTTGTGATTTTTCTCAGCTTTAATAGGGAGAGTATTACATGCACTACTGGTTGATTTGTAAGTGAATCATTTTCCTATTACAGACGAACAGAGTCTGAAGTCACTGGCAGAAAAATTTATACATTCTCTGAAAAGTACACAGTATGACTTTTATGGCACTGATTCTTAAGAGATACTAATTATGCAGCTTTATTAACAAGTGAAATATGTATTTCTTTAATGATTTTTTTTTTTTTGGACATCCTCTTTTAGATACAGTAAGCTAAATCTTGATTGTAGATAAAGTGAAATGATATATTTTTAAGCCACAGGATATACAATTTCACACTGCTTTGAACAAAAATCCCTTCTAGAACATTGTCTATGTGTGCTTCTTTTTCACAGCATATATGTGTTCTTTTAGTCTATATAATACTGGATTTTTTCTCTCAATAAACCACAGCAAAATCTTTTTTCATGAAGTATAATTACTGATATATTCCACCATTTTTACAATACCTGATAACACAATCTAAGAGAAGATTAAATACCAACTTAAACAACTTGCATGGGACAAGTTATTTATTTTCTCAGATTTTTCTATGTAATCACATCTTCTCTGGTTTATAATGTACGTGAACAGTCTCTGGAGCACTGTTCGGCTACTTTTAGATGAAAGAGGTGTTTAGATGTAACAAATTTTTTTGTTGTGTGATGTAATCTGAATAACTAGTTGTACTCAAAGCAATTGCCAACCAAAATGCTAATGATTTGAGAATGTTCTTCTGTCTTTCGACTTCTGTCTTTTCTTTTCATGGGCTTGTTCCTGAAGTATCTTATGAGAGGAGAGGAGGGGGTGTTTCATGCGGTACTTGGAGCAGAAAGATACATACTTAGATGTGGATGTATACCCGTAAGTGCCTGCATTTGACCTACGTGTGTAAGCAATCATTGTAGTGGTAATGGGATTCATTTGCCTGATGGAGACATCTGGGGCCACTGGAGGTGCTGAAGCTGTCTCAGATACTTGCCTGCGACTTCACTTATGGGGGGTCCACATCTTTCTGGAGGTCAGGTGGGATAACCAACAGCACTTACAAGGGCACTAAACACTTAAGTGTCCAAGTCTTGCTCCAGGTTTCTTGTCAATCTGCAGTCAGTAGTGCCAAGAGAGCTATTCAGCTGAACAAGAGTAGGTGGCCAGTTCAGGAAGATCTGAATAGCCCTTCTAACTGTGTTGGCTTTGGCCTTTATTAACTATATTGGGTGCTTAGGCAACCAGCTGATATGTGGGCATGTCTGTGCAGGCATTTAGGTTTAGAGGTCTTAATCTGAGAGATGAATTCCACCCTTAGCTTCCACTGAATTTGATGGCCTAGCACTCTTATAACTTCTCAGTTCTAAGCACCAAAAGAGCTAGCAATATTTATTAAGCATAGGTCTTGCTTGACCTTTCTGCAGAAACTGTGTGAAATGCCCTTCAGATTTCAAGTAAGTCTTAAAAAAAACTTGGGGAAAGAAAGTAATTATATTTGTTAAAATAAGGACTTGTCTATAGCTTTCTATTAGTAATTAAAACATTGGTAGTTGCTTGGTGTTACTAGTCATAAATTTTCATAACGTGATATGGTTCATTTTTAGGAAGTAAAAAAGAAGTAAAAAGTATCCTACAGGTGATTTTTTTCTGTGATTGTCCAGTAACAATTGTTTGTACTTTTATTAAGCATCTGTTCCTGGCTTCCAGCAAAGATAAAATAAATGGGTAGGCAGTTGATTTGAATTCACTGAAAAAAACAGTTTTATCCTTGCTGTAGCATTTGAAAATTTTACATCACTTATCACTGTCAGTATTATAACATCATCCCTTTGACAGCAATTAGAGCTATAACAATAAATTTCTGTTTTCAATTTCTTTTAGAACAGTCACAATTCAGATTGCTATTAATATAGACTGAAGGTTGTGATCTAGATTCAAACTTGTTAAAAACATTTCTTCACTTTTGGGATAAAAATTAAACTGCATTAAATTCTGTCAATATAAAATCTGGCAGAGAAACATCCTAAATTGCTGATTTTAGATACATGAAAATGCAAAAATCTGTTCTAAATTTTTTATATATTATATGAAGTAACAAAACCAGTATATGGATTTAATAACAACCATTGATACATATCAATTATTTTAGATTAAATGAGACCTGTGCTTTTTGTAATGTCAATAACAAGATGCCATTTCATTGTCCTAATGTTTCTATGATTTCAGTATTTTAACATCCTAAATTTATTTTGAAATGCCCCTCAATCACATTTCTTATTTCAGACTCTTACTTGAGTTCTGTAGTTCATCTTTCTATACTAGAATACACAGAAGATTGAGGCACTACTCTGGTAATAAGCCTATGCAATTTGATATATTCTCTGACCCTTAGGGGACACATCATTGCTCTGCAGAAAATACTTCCATGCTGTGCGTTGTTCCTCCCATTGCTCTTCTGGTTTGTGCGAAATCAGAAGCAGATGATAAAGATCAAATTAACTACGTGTTTATTAAAGTATGGGACATCATTAAAGTTGAGGCTGAGGTGGCCTCTTGTTTTTCTGCCAAGCTCAGTGGTAGCCCAATACAATTTTCCATTGAAGTCATTGAAAAGACTTGACTTCACCTGGAACTGTTTGCAATTGTCAAATGTATCTAGTGGTATACAGAGATTTTTTTCTTTTGCTCTACAACTACTTGCTACTTTCCTGACGTGTTGATTCCCTCTGGCCTGTACTACAAACCACAATGCAAATCCGTATAATCAGTATTCCTGATTAATTTCTATAGATGAAATCACAGTCTCCTCTCAGAAATGCACTTGATCAGGATTAGGATATGAATTCACTGTTTTCCTCTGCCTTAGGGAGTTTGCACCCATTTCCTTAATCACAATCCTAGTAAAGTATTGGGAGGAGGTTCTTAGCTTTTCCTCCAGGAAAGCGTTATGCTTTGCATGGAATAATTGAACGTTCACTGACCTAGAGTTCACGAGAGTGAAGGGAACACTGCATTGTAGCCTCATAGGTGAGTGGTCCTCAGGAGTTTGATCACTCATGTCCAAGTCCTTCCTTCATTGTATATTTAACGTAAATTAGTGACCTGTTCACTAGAGGAAGAATTGAAAGTGGGGTCTTCCCTTTGCTGGTTAAGAACAGTAGCTACAGCACTCACTGTGTGAGTCCAGTCCTTTCTGATTGACTTCAGTAATTTTTGTACTTTTAGGGGATTAATTTGATTTATCTGACAAAAGTGTAATTTCTTCTACTGTCTCATAATGTGTGCTAGCATGAATGAGTCTTCAGAGGTTTGGGTAGGAACCATATCATCCGTGTTTCATAGGCAGTGCACTTGGCTTGTTTATTTTTCAGTTGCAAGGAAGGTCAAAAAGTAATGAATAAATGTCAAGAAAGATCACTTATGAGAAGTGGATGCTCTGCATAATAAACATTAGCACATGTTTAACAAAAAATTTCCTCCGGTAGAAGTCATTCCCATATTAATTTAATCCTGCTGTCTAAGATAATACAATCTCTTTGAAACAGTCTTGATTCTTAGTGCACAGGGACCTTTTCTGGATCAGAGGCCAAATTTCCATTACCTGATGAGCTAATCTGACGTGACAGCCTCATATGCAGATGGGGAATCTCTTGTCAATAGTTTTCTTCAGAGACAAAGAGAGACAAATGTCTATATTCATTCTCTCACTTCATGCATGAGTAACATTACCTTTCTGTCTCCCTTTCACTCTATCTTTATTCAGGTAGTCATTGAGAATTTAAATATAAGCTTTTGTGTTTCCGAGTTAGTTTAGGCATGCAAAGCTATTTACAGAAGACTGGCATCCTTCTCTGTTTGTTTAAGTACAGTATGTATTTTGACATGTAAATTTACGTGAGGCATATTTAATCAGTCACAACAGTATGCTAATTGGATTCCTGTATGAACTGCATAAAAACAGCATTTTAAAAAAAATTACAAAGGGAACTTATTACCAGCTGAGACACTTTCTAATCAGTATTATGCGTCATCAGAATACACAAAGACAAGAGTGATAGATTTTCAGGACTTTTGTAACCAGTAAAGAAAATACAAACTAAAGAATAAAAATTCTTTCTCCAAAGGAGCAGCCTGAAAGTTAGAAAACAGTAACTGAAATCCATAAATGTGAATGCCAAAAATCTATGTAATGCCTCTGCAGGTTTTGGATGTTGTTCACCGACATAATTTGTGTTCTGATAAGGTTATAGGTTGATCTTGTCTCCAAAAGAGCAGTGACATTTAGATTTCAGCTCTGTCTGCCCTGGGGATTAGCTGAAGTATTTTGAATATAGCTTTTTTTAATATATATTTTTATAAGCAAATCTCTAACTTGTTCAGGTGCATGTGGTTCACTTTCAAGAAAAAGCAGATCATGCCAGTGTAAAGCAGTACTATATGTGCATATGTATAAACCTACAACACTTTCCCATTCCTGTTCTGATGCCTGAATTTCCTTGGTAATGAAATTTTTAGACCTGATAGTCTTTATATATTTTTTTTTTGAAGGTACTCTGGGATATGTTCTTTGGTGATCACGTCAGACTACTTCTCGTTCTAATTTCACTTCTGTGAACAGCTATACTTATGTATTTTTTAGCATACCACAAGGTCAGAATACATTTAGCACACTTAGGTTCCCTGACAGGTTCACTACTCATTTCAGAGCTTCACTGAAAATAATCTTAGTTTCTAATATATTACTTAGATTTTGACTGCACAAGAAACAGACAATTACAAACATAGGTCAGGCCATAGGATCTCAAAATTAAGGGATTTACCTTTGAAGGGAAAGGTAAGCCTTTTACCTGAATTTAGTCAAAGCAGAGAGTGGGGAAGCAGTGAAAATGATGCAAAATGTTTAAAGGATGAGCTGGAAGCACCTATGGGCATTAGCCAGTGGGGAAATATGGACAGAGTATGCCAGTTTTCTTTCCTCAATAGAGTGTAGTTTCCTGGCTAGAACTGAATATTAGCTTTACTGAGGATCGTGGGAACAGAGCTCTTTCTGGAGATAAACAGAAGGGCAGAAGCAAGAAAACATGATTCTTCCCCAAGAAGTGGGTTACTCGAGAGCCCACACATATCATACCTCAGGGAGACCAGAAACCACAGTTCTCCCAGCCTTGAAGCTGACTCTGAAGAACAGTCTGCTGGGCATTTACAGGTGGAAAGAAGGGGAAAGGAAGAGGACTTTCACCAAGGGTAAATCATGCCTGACCAATCTGATAGCTTTCTATGATGACATGACTGGCTGGGTAGATGAAGGGAGAGCCGCAGATGCTGTCTACCTGGACTTCAGCAAGGCTTTTGAAACTGTCTCCCATAACATTCTCTTAGGAAAGCTCAGGAAGTGTGGGCTGGATGAGTGGTCAGTGAGGTGGATTGAGAACTGGCTGAATGGCAGAACTCAGAGGGTTGTCATCAGCGGCGCTGAGTCTAGTTGGAGGCCGGTAACTAGTGGTGTCCCCCAGGGGTCAGTACTGGGCCCAGCCTTGTTCAACTTCTTCATCAACGACCTGGATGAAGAGTTAGAGTGTACCCTCAGCAAGTTTGCTGATGACACCAAACTGGGAGGTGTGGTGGATACACCAGAAGGCTGTGCTGCCATCCAGTGAGACCTGGACAGGCTGGAGAGTTGGGCAGAGAGGAACCTGATGAGGTTCAACAAGGGCAAGAGCAGGGTCCTGCACCTGGGGAGGAACAACCCCATGCATCAGTACAGGCTTGGGGTGGGCCTG
The DNA here is from genome assembly GCF_030867145.1 of Opisthocomus hoazin. NCBI lineage: Eukaryota > Metazoa > Chordata > Aves > Opisthocomiformes > Opisthocomidae > Opisthocomus > Opisthocomus hoazin. The sequence continues at coordinate 84,037,946 of NC_134417.1, forward strand.
CTGGAGAGCAGCTCTGCGGAGAGGGACCTGGGTGTCCTGGTGGACAACAGGTTAACCATGAGCCAGCAGTGTGCCCTGGTTACCAAGAAGGCCAATGGCATTCTGGGGTGCATCAAGAGGAGTGTGGCCAGCAGGTGGAGGGAGGTTCTCCTTCCCCTCCACTCTGCCCTGGTGAGGCCTCATCTAGAGTACTGTGTCCAGTTCTGGGCTCCCCAGTTCAAGAAAGATGAAGAGCTACTGGAGAGAGTCCAGTGGAGGGCTACGAGGATGGTGAGGGGACTGGAGCATCTCTCCTATGAGGAAAAGCTGAGGGAGCTGGACTTGTTTAGCCTGGAGAAGAGAAGGCTGCGAGGGGACCTTATAAATGCCTAGAAATATCTGAAGGGTGGGTGTCAGGAGGGTTGGGCCAGACTCTTTTCAGTAGTGCCCAGTGACAGGACAAGGGCCAAAGGGCACAAACCGAAGCACAGGAAGTTCCGTCTGAACATGAGGAAGAACTTCTTCACTGTGAGGTTGACGGAGCACTGGAACAGGCTGCCCAGGGAGGTTGTGGAGTCTCCTTCTCTGGAGATATTCAAGACCCTCCTGGACAAGGTCCTCTGCGGCCTGCTGTAGGTGACCCTGCTTTGGCAGGAGGGTTGAACTAGGTGACCCACAGAGGTCCCTTCCAACCCCTACCATTCTGTGATTCTGTGATTTTCCTATCGCTGCTGTAGAAATCTTCCCCACAAGTGTCCGAGAGCTGAGCAGTGCCAACTCCAGAAGCGACCAGCCTGATGGCAGCCAGACACTGGCCTGGTGGCTGGGGCTCTGAGGGTAGGCTAGGAAAGACTTCAGAAATTTGATTATTGTATGTACTATTTTTGCACCTTTCAGCGATGATGGAGTGTAATAATATACAGACAGTCTGGGAAGAAGGGATCTGTTTTCTCCATTGTTGGGTACCCTAACTACTAAACTGGGAGGGAATGTGAGATTTGAATGTACTTGTGATTTCTCCCACATCCAGTCTTACATTCGTACTGCAAGTAGTTTATGTGTATGTATGTTGGATAAGACTTTAATATATATTTCAGTACAGGTGAATGAATATGCAGCATTTGTAGTAATGACACAGTTATAATTGGAGATAATTTAGAAAGAGCTTTTGCTTGTATACTATTAAGAAGAGTAGTGTTGGTTCATCTGTGCTTTTGTGATTCAGAGAACCACTCTTGGTGCTTTATGGCAAGAACACCAATAATTTGTGCTGATACAAGAGTAAATATTTATGTGTATGTTGTAATTGTTTGTCATAAAATTTTAATTTTCTTGTTGCCTTAATTTACTCTTTACCTGAATATGTTAGGAAAATAAAAGCTTATATGAAAGCTAAAGTAGGGAAGTAATCAGTGTAATTGGTTAAGATGAAGAATTTTCAAAGTTACCTGGTTAAGCTGATGTGAATTTCTCTGTAGACACTACTATTTTTTTACAGGAACTCACTTGTTTGGTTTTTTTTAGCTGAGGCCAGAGAAATTGAGAGGACAGTAAGTGCACGGTGGTCTCCTCACAGTCTTCCACATATTAAACTCAATCACTTTGACACACACCTTTAATTTAAACAGTGCCATCTGGGTGACCTTAGTGAAGTCCCTTAGATCTTTCTTTAAGTGGGGAAAAATAATAGAAGACCTAACACAGAGGGAAAGTTTTCTGAGCTTATATAAAGTTTGCAAAGAGCTGTTCGATCCTCAGAGGAGAAGAGTTCTGAAGCAGAAACAGCGTAACACGTGAGGTAGTGAAAAACACATCTCCAGTTGCATAGCTGCTTAATACTCACCAGTAATTGGCTTTTCTTTCATATTCCCCACTGTCTGTGAGCAATGTTAGTAAATAGTTACATTTCCTTTACAGTAGGCTGTATGGTGCTCCTGTACCCTATGTATCAGTCTTCTTAGGAGGCAGGAAAGTACGTGTTTCTGCATTTCAGCGCTTCTGTATTTCACAGAGCATGATGAAGGTTTACTCCATAATTTAATATTTTTGCGGTCAAGATTCTGGATCTCCTTCAGCATAGACGAAGGCAGAACATGTGTGCATTTTTTCCCTTGAAATGTGAGGATGCTTAAGGCATGAAAAATTGCACATCATGTGTACATGTAAAATGTATGGAAAATATATTTTGCCATTTGGAACTTACTGAGACTTCCACAGCATGGTTATAGGACAAAATTGCTCAGACTTCTACATATTCAATACGCCTGCTTCAGCTTCTACATATTTGTTTCCTGCCTGCAATCTTATTATCAATCAATTGTTATGCTATCCATAAATGTTTCTCTGTTTTGCTATTTTACTCTACACAGGAAAAAACTGAGCTTTGCAGTGTCCTTTTACCAAAGCTACATCTCGATGTTAGGTCATAGAGTGCACATAGAGTACTTTGATTTGCACACTGCTCCGAAAGTCCATTACCATTTCCCTTCCCTATGCTTATAAGAGGTCTGTAGTTGCCTTGTGTGCTCGTATTTTCCCAGATGAGAAGCTGGTCCTAGCAGGAAGGCTTTGGATCACCTAGTCTGGGCTGTCTGCAGGAGCAATGGGGATAGCTGGAGTCCAAAGACTCATCCACGATTTAAGTACATGCCAAGGTACCTAACTATTGACATAAGAAATATACCGCAAATTTGGAAGGAAGGCTATATCAGAATACATGATGTGCAAACGGCAGTGTGAGTCCCTTGGGGAATTTTGTGGGTTTAGTGTCAAGTTTTTATCTGTTAAAGAAAGCTGACAATCAAATCAGATTAGCACATCATGCAAAGCCATGTTGGTGAGTTATGACTGACATTCCAGTTCTACATAAAGAAAAGGAATACACAGTACAGCATAAAAACAAAACAAAAGATATAAACAAGTAATAAAATATGCAGTATACAATGGGAATTAAGATAGATTTACAATGAATACAGTAACACACAGAGTGAGATGAGAAAGGCTGTATGCTGTCTGGATGAATTGCCACATCTATGCTTTTTGACCCCATGAATGACTGTTTGATGGAAGTAGGCAACCAGGGAACCTGTGAGAAGTAGCAGTTTGGTTCTGAGCACTGGTGAAAGACTTGGTTGAAAATGTTTCTCTCAATGAACTGCTCTGTAACAGAAACCATGTTTTACTTAGATTCAACGTGCCAACAAATGCACAGAAGTTCACTATTCCTGTCCTTAATTTCAAAAACAGAGAACAATTAAGTGGGAAGAAATATAGTTAAAAGTATATTAAAGGGGCTGTGAAAAATGTTATATATGTTCAAGTTCTATGGAGATTATTTAAAGACATCATATCAAGAACTTCATCCAAAATAATGCCACGTGGTAAAAAAATTTACGGAAGACCAAAATGAAGCAAACATTTTAAAACAGAATGAAAATAGAAGTTACAAGAAGATATGTCAAGAAATCTGAGGTATATTCAAGAGAGAAAAATAGAAAGGATGGTAATAGCAAGTGTAGCATAAAAAAGTAATGAAGTAGGCAAAAAAGATTGGACAGGCAACATGCAAAATTCTTAAAAACTAATAATAAATAATTTTTAAATTAACTGGGGGCAAGAAGCCTTTCACAGAGGCTGTAGGATCAAAGGTGTTGAGAAACAGCTTCAAGAAAAGGACAGCATAAAAGAAAAAAAAGTTAATATTATAAACCTATGCTCGCTATTCCAGTTTTTAGCAAGGTTTCTGTGAAACAATCCTTCTTTATTGGAAACTTATAAGACGATGTTTGAAATTGAATCTATGGAACAAATAAACAAAATGAAGAGTAATAAGTCACAGTGGCCAGATGATACTTGCTCAAAATCATTCAAACAACTCTCCAGAATTAAATAGCTGAGGCAGCAGGTGTGATGGGAAAGCATCATCCTAACAGACTGGAAGATGGTAAAAATAATACTGGTTTGTAGAAAAGGCCACAGAGAAGTCTGGCAGAAATAACAAATCACTAAACCTGATGTCTATGTTTGACAAATTAGTATAAATTATTTTAAGTACTAAATTAGTGGCCACATGTGTCTGACATTTTAGTCATGGCTCAACTTTTGAAAAGGCGAATCCTGCCTCCCAACTTCTGGCCCTTGAATAAAGTAATGAGCACGTGTAGAAGGGAGATACCATTGATATGGTTCCCATGGAATTCCAAAAGACTTTCAACAATATATCTCAACAAAGGAGCTGAGTTGCTCTGGGATAACAGAGAGGTCTTCACAGGGATAAATAGTCAGTAAAAAGAGAGGCAGCAGAGAGTAAGAATAAATGTTCTATTTTCACAATGCAGAGATGTCACCAGCTGAATTCCACAGAGGATTGTGCTCTTCAACAGATTCGTAAATGATCTGCAAAAAGGACAGAATAGCTTGCTGAGGGTTGTGATATTCAAGATATTCAAGACAAGGGCTGACTGTATAACATTGAAGAAGGACATATGAGTGACTGGGCAATAAATTAGCAGATGAAATTCAATTTTTATAAACATTCTGTGGTACTTAGGGGTGAAAAAACTTCAGTCCTAATGATACTTATACAGTGATGGACACTGAGCTCACTGTAAGTACTCAGGAATGACATTTGAGGTTATAATACATAGTTCTATGAAAATGCCAGTTCAGTGCTCAATAGCAGTAATGAAAGCAAATTAGATGTTAGGGAAGCAAAGAGAGAAAAAAACAGAAAACATCGTTATGTCATTGTTACAAAACCATGTTGTGCCCGTGTCCCTAAATGCATGCTCTGCTCTCCTCCTCTCCAAAAGGTATATTATTATGGGCAAAGATACAGTGAAGCATGACAAGGGAGATCAAAGGTATGGAACATCTGGTGTACAGGGAAAGATTAAATAGAATAGGAGTCTGTTTAAAGTGATATGACTGATGGAAAGGTATGATAGAGGTCTGTAAAATCATGACTGGCATGGAGAAGTTGTGTAGGATTTGAATATTTCTTCTGTCATCAAAACAGGACCTAGGGGCCATCAATTTTGATATGTTTTATATAACAAACAGTCCTTCAAAAATTGCCTGTACAATGTCCTCATTGCTGATTGTTGGAAAACAAGCTGACAACAAGCAGAAAGAAGTGGCTTTGCAAACAAAGCAGTATCAAGCTGACAAAGTTCTTGCCAAAGTTTGTTGTGAATACTAAAGTTTCTGTGGATTTAAAAAAACTGATGCACAAATTAGTGTAAGAAAAAAACATTAATTGTTAAAGCACAAAACTCCATTTCTGGCTCAGAAATGCCCTGACTTATTTTGCAGCACTCTTCTGGAAAATATTTCTACCAGTCTCCCTTATTGCATAGGCTTCCCTGAGTATTTGGGATGAGTCACTGTTGGAGACAGAGTTTTAAGCAAATTATATGTGCCATCAAATGTGTCATGGGGTGGCAGACTTACTGTATTCTGCCTCTTTTTAGCTTTTTACCACTGTATTATTGCATTGTATTTAGGGGATGTTTGCATTTGCAGCTTGATATGATAACAATTTAAACTAATTAGAAAGTTCTTAAGTACTCCTAACAGAACAATGCTATCTTCAATAGTATTGATCCAGATTTATTTTATTGGAATTTATCTGAAATTAGTGAAGTAACAGTGGTAATAAAGTCGGCTTTAGGACATTTTTTTCCCCTATGCGTTTCAAAGGCTAAGATGTTACAAAGATGTGAATGTCAAAGCTACATAAAACAGAGTAGCCACAAGGCAGTTATACATTTTGAAATCTAACAAGCACATGTGGCAAAGAAAGGATATGTGCAGAGAAGACTCTGGAGGATAAACACTAGCGAGAATTGAAGAGGAAGGAATTTTGGAGCCTTTCAGTTTGTGCTGGCAGACGAGGTAGAACATTTGTCTTAGGGGACTTAATACAAAAATAGACATTAAAATTATGCTACTTTTCCTACTTAAGACAAATCATACGCTACCTTTTTTCCAGGGAAAGTATCATATTTTGAAGAAAAAGTAGAATAAATTAGTATTTGGCTATAATTTTTTGTATGTCTGTTTCCTCGGTGTGAAAATTTAATTTACCCTTCTTTAGAAGGATGATAAGGCTTCCCGAGTGCACCAGCCCGTCTCCATAAATCAAAACTTCTTTTGGGCTATATGAAGTGTTCGGTTTAATTGGACCATCAACCAACATATTCAGAGAGAAGAGAGATGGCAACTGAAAGAAATTGAATACTAGTCAAAGGGAGTAACAAAAAACCCAAAGGTGTAGCTAGGGTTCTGTGTCTCCAAAACTGTGAATATTAGTCGCTGTAATTTTGATTAAAAATAATAGTACAGATTTATAGTAGATTTATACATTTTTGGGTTATAGATTATAGTTTTGTTAAGGATAACGTGATCTAGTCTGTTGTAAAAGCGTCAAAATTCTTGTTTGAGGCATATAGCTACTACAAATGAGAGGATAAGCGTGAAAAGCATTTTTTCTAAGATCTTTCCTAATTTAAAAAATGTGGCAAGAGCACTGAAAGTCATTTTATACTGGAAACAAGAGTTTTGTCCTGAAATCATTGGTGGAATACTCACTTCTTCTGGACTAATCTCTGTTGTCTGACTGGTGGACAAAGAGATCACATCTCTCCTTGACACTAGAAATCACAACTCACAAAAAATTCTATTCTTTGACACTGACCTAAGGGTGCAGCACACAAGTGTCACAGGCAGTGGAAAGGTTACCTTAAAGCTACTGAAGAAAAGTCACAGAGGCTTCAAGGGAATGTGAAGTTACATGCTGTTTTAACTTACTGAAAGTCACAAACACACAGAAAATCTTCCATAAAATCAGGAGTGCCAGAGCCCATGTCTTGGGACTTCCCTTAATAAAAACTGATAACCTCTTTAGACTCTAGAGATGTGTGATTTGTGTTTGCATGAATCAGTGTGCTAACCACAATTATTAAGAATATTTAATATTCAGGCTTGAAGTGGAGTATACATGGATGTAAGAGGGAGTTTAATTAAGTATGATAAATATTAATTTTGGGGAGAGAAGATAACTGTGAGCATTCTTGTAAATACTTTAAATCTTAGTTCAGTTTCTGTTTTTTAAACATAGAATGTTTCGGTTTCATTAACTTTCAGCTGGCTGATTTTATTTTTTCTTATCTTGGTTGAAATACAAACAAAATACCCACCTTGAGTGTTTGAGGCACAAGCCTGTAGCAAACATTCCTCTGGGAGAGACAACAGGAACAAGGCATCCTCCCTCCACAGTCACACCCATACAAGAAGTAACTGCTCCTCACTGCTAACTGATGCAGGGGGCCATGCCCAGGCTCCCTTGTTCTGAAAAGGGGCAAGCCAGGTCTTTCAGGTTTCATTCTTGACACTTATCACAAGAAGAATCATCCTGTCTACCCTGGCCTCCACAGAACCACAAAATGGTAGGATTTGGAAGGGACCTCTGGGGATCATCTAGTCCAACCCCCCTGCTGAAGCAGGGTCACCTACAGTAGGCTGCACAGGACCTTGTCCAGGCGGGTCTTGAATATCTCCAGAGAAGGAGACTCCACAACCCCTCTGAGCAGCCTGTTCCAGTGCTCCGTCACCCTCAGAGTGAAGTTCATCAGGTTCATCTGGAACTTCCTGTGCTTCAGTTTGTGCTTGTTGCCCCTTGTCCTGTCACTGGGCACCACTGAAAAGAGTCTGGCCCAGTCCTCTTGACACTCACTCTTCATGTCTAATTCCTCTGTTGGTTCATTTTGTATGTTGGTTCCTGTCCAGTCGTGGATTAGTGGACTCTAGGGAAGGTGTTCAAGACCCCAAAATTCAGGCCACCTAATTCATGTGGCTAAATTATGAGGACAATCTCCTTATGTAGATCTCGGACTGAGGGATTATTCCCCAGAGGACAATTCAGAGCATCTAATTTAAGATGCGGCTCTGAATCACCTTGTGTAGGTGGTTCTTTCTTTCTGGTCTCTTACAGAGAGCTTTGGAAAATTAGCCTCTTCATATAGGCACCGCAAGCTAGATGCCTAAGTTGTCACCAGTGGTGAACTGCAGGTTGGTGAGACATAAGACAGCAGGTACTTTCTTCTTTTGAACCTGTTTTTTGCAAACAGATGCTCAGAACTGTTAACATTTGTTGGCTAATTTTATACAAGAAAATTTGAGGTCTTCATATTATTTCCAACAGATGCATCCACTTTCCTTCAACCATTAATACAATGCTGGCACTGCCAGCAAAGTCAGAGCAGTTAACCTGGGTGGGCTGGTTCTAGCCTGTACGTGAGGATTACAGGAGCACCTCAGCAGGGCAACGCCGACTTCTGTGCTGCCCCTGCCTGGACTTCACCTCTTCTGTGGTATTTCATTCCTAAGTCTTAGTAAATTAAGCAATGAGTAGACTTGTAAACCTTTTTCTTTTCTTCCTTTTTAATGTAGAACTACTCTGACTGCATTAAAGTAGTATTTCCCGAGTGCTAAAACTGGAAGGCTGCACATTCCCAGTGGCATTGTGTTGTGGCTGGGAACCTGATGTTCCTTCATTTCATTTAGTTTTAAATAAGAGGCAATGTAAGCCATTTTATGTAAAAATGTTTTAATTAACAAGACTCAGACGCAGCATCAGAAGTTCTAGTGGAATTTAAAAAAATATACCTAGGATTTAGTCTTCGGAATACTAGGTGGTTTAGAGCTATCTAAATTCCTCTAGTGTAATGCAGGCTAGTCCTGTAGTTGTTGCCTTGCTGCCTTTTTTTTATTATTATTATAGTAAGTTATGCTAGGCCATGATAAAAGGATGCCAGCGTTTCAATTTGAAACCATGGCAACTAGAAGTGGTGATTTGCATGTTTGCATGACAATGTGATTGTGTTATCTCTGGAGATGATGCACATAATATACATAGTGGAACTGTTCTATCTAAATCTGTAAAGTGTGATGGAGGAAGGTGAGGGGATCACCTCTGTTGTTGCAAGAATCAAGTGTAAGAAATGAAGTTATTTTTTTCCCTTGGGTGAACTGGAAGGTCAAGAAACCTATCAATGCGCGAGTTCACCTTTTAATTCAATGTATTCAAATACTGAGCTCAACGACAGCTTCCAGGGACTTCATCAGGAAGTAAAAAGCTCCTCAAACTCTTCCTTTTCTTTGGATTCCCATGTCCTCACACATGAAGAAGGTACAACAAGAAAATGTTTCCTACTGTTAATAGAACTTTCTGCTAAAATGATTGCCAGAGGATGCTTGGAGAGAAAATCAAGTAATTGAATGTGAAACTGCAATATTTAGTTTCAGTTTTAAGAGCAGGTATGAAACCAGCCCTGGCTCTAGCATTGCTACCTTTGCCTCCATAGTGTAATGGAAGCTGTACTAGGTGACGGCTTTGATTAATTTATGCTAAGGCCTGGCATATATTTGGCACAACTGACTGCATAGTAGCCTTCAATAGATTAAATCAGCCTTCCCAAATAGGAACCCGAAACTCTCATGGCAGCAGTGAATCTCTCTGCCAGGAATTCTAAAGACAAATAGCAAGAGCAGGGTATGATTTTTTTTTTCTCATTAATGGTGGAACAAACAGAAAAAGGTCCCTTGAAAGTTAAAGCTTAGCTGCTGCAGAGTGTCCTCATGTATTATGAGTGAGAAACAAAGGAAACTGAGAAACTTCAAAGCTTCCTGTGGCATTCAGAGCTTTCCATCTTCAAAGTACCTCTCTCTTTTGTAGTTCTGCTCTGGGTTTAATTAATACATTTTAAATATTGTTACTGTAAACAGCGTCATCTTTGTTTTCTACTCAGTTCTTTTTCACAGTAATTTAAATTATTTTATGAAGCTATCTGTCATCTTTATTTAGTGCCTCTTAACCTCTTTTCTTTTACAAATGAGTAGTCACCTCCAGTTGAGATTAAAACAACACTGGAAAGGGGTTCATGTGCATGTGAAGCAGTCCAGAAGAAAAAAAATTCTTTGCCTGCCTTTTATCTACATTCTCTAAAGCAAAAATAGACATAACTCTCTCAGTTCATGTATTAGCAATATTTTAATATTTTAAGGTGGAAAAGAGAGATTTAGAAGTTAGAATATATCTTATTTTCCCTTAGAAAGCTAATTGTAGACAACTTCATGAGAAAGAAAAACGTGAAAATTGCACATCTGCATACATGGAGTCTTTTACGTTCATGCTGTCATTAATTTTTTTCATGTGTATTTTGTGGATTTGGAGATGGGGGAGAAAGAGAAGAGAGGATCATATATTCCTTCCCGTACAGTATCTTTGCAGTTCTTTCTTTAAAATATTCATTGATGAGAAAAAGTAGAAGGTAATACTGAGGAAATGTCATTTTGCCAATTACCCAGAATACTGCCTTGTAGTTGACATTACTTTGTTGTATGAGCCTAAATGGATTGATTGTTTTATAGAAATATCACAATACTAGGCATTTTAATATTTTTTTCTGTGCTTAGTTCACTAACAGTAGAAAGAGGGAAAAATCACTAGCAAGGTGACTTCAGGAAAAACATAAAACTATTTCTCAACCCTGGTAAGTGATATGAATGCAGTTGTGCTCTCCTGAGTGGGAGTCTCGGTTTCCAGTCTGATTCCTGCCCCAGTCACACGGTTGAGATCGTGCCACACTTGAGGCAGAGAAGAGGCATTTTTAATGCCAGTGTAGCATGATTTAAATCTCTCAGCTTTCCAAAACATAATCCTTCCTGCCTTCCAGAATGTAAAAGAACTCAAGTCAGAGGGCACTGAAGCTAATGAAAGCTTTCCTTTTGACACCCCTGGCCCTCAGTTCAGGCTTAAAGCACATAATGATTGCTGCTACCTTTAATTCCTTTTAAAGTCCTCTTTTCAAATCATGACTCATCTCTTCCTTCTCCTATCTGAATATCCACTATTACAGCTTATTCTTGCCCCAGTGCATGTAAATGGGAGGTTCTCCAGTGTCTGGAAAGGAGCCGGATCAAATTTTAAATGCAGTTTCAGGGTCAGTCATAGTCCCATGGCTGATACACGCTCACTGTTGTCTTCCCATGGCAATAATTTATGTAATGTTAGTATTTGTAAGATTGGGGGGGTGGGGGTGTTCTGCAAAAAGCAAACACTTCTGCATCTTGACTGTCTGTGTTTGTATGTGCATGTAGACAGTGAATTTTAATTTTATGTCAACATTACTGCAAAGAATGGAAGAAACATATACCAAAAATGTAATTTATAAATACACAAAAATCAATCATTGTTTACCAGACTTGTGTCAGGCCAGTTCTTATTAGTCCTACCTGCTCCGGCAATGTTTTTGGGAAGATACAAATGGATACTACAAATACATGTTTCTGTTACTAAAGGAAAATAACACACATAACCTAAGCTTGGCTTGTTTTGTGAAAATCATTTATTCACAATTTGACTATTCTATCTTTCTAGTTACACAGCATCTGTTTTGTATCCATTTCTTGCTGCAAGTTTCATGCAGGCCTTATTCAGCTCTTCCATTTTAATTCTTCTTCTAAGTTAAGGTTCTTTTTCTTTCTTTCTTTTTGTTTTAATATATTCTGCGTTTATGATGGATGCTCTGTTTTCCTTTTTCCTTTCTCTTATCTTAAAAGCTTATTTCCTGTAAATCTTTTTCACCTCATTTCTATTTTTGTCTGATGTTCTGGTTCCCCAGCTCACAAATTTTATTGATATTTTCTGATCCTTCCTTTTTTGTAATCCATTTTTCCTTATCTTTCTTTATACTTCCCTGTCTCTACGTCCCCTATCCCCACTCTTTCCTCTTTGGATCTTGTTGTTTTTGCTGGCTGACTGTCATTCAAAATACTGCAGCAACATAACAAGAAGATCCCCTGAGACTCCATGAACAATCCTGTGAAAGCAGCTGCTCTTGTGATGTTTTCAGCAGGAAAAATGCACAGAAAAGACCGGCTGGACCTGGGGCCCAAATTATGATGCCGGTGAACTGCCCCTTGTAGTGGTTTGTCCGAGTTCTAAGGATGGGACAGGATATTCTTCCAGTCCTCACTTGCCCATCTCCTTAACTGCGCTATGTTCAGAATGTTGGCTTGCCGTCACATATATTCTCCCTCTAAGTTTTCACAAAGATCTGGTCTGGGGTTATTTGTGTGTGTGTGGCAGGGGAGAGATTTATTTGGTATCTTCTTAGGCAAACTGTGATTTAAGCCATATTTAGATAATAAAATAGAGTTTCTTTAAAATTTTAAATGCCACTTGATATCAATCTATTAATTTAACTGAGGGCTTCAAGGGATTTCTAAATATGAAAAAATGGATAATAGAAAATAAACCATTGTAGCAATATTTTTTCCATGAAATTCCACAGCAAAATGTATACTTTCTGTCTATTTCTGCACTTCTGTGTTAGGTTATAAATTGAAACATCTCTAATAAAGCGAGAATACTAATTTTAGGATACAAACTTAAATGTGCCCAGAAGGATATCATGTTTCTAAGGTATCATCAGCATTATAAAATGCAATGGCTAGTATGAATTGTAACTGGAAACTTTTCTTTTTGATCAATTTATGCTTATCCTTATGCCATACTTATTTGGGGTACTGTATTCAGTAGCAATTTGTAATAATTCCTATTATTATCATGTTTACAAATAAATAATTGTCAATGAAAAAACCACCTGCCTTTATATACGTTTTTGGTGGAATTAGTATTGGGCACTTTTTTAACATTTTACTAAACGTATATCTCTTGATTTTTATATAAATGTATGTGACAAAGGTGGTGATGATGCTTATGACAGGTGTAGTTGGGTACTTTTTCCTGTAAAGAAGAACTTGTCAGGTGAACCATAACCTAATTTATAAAGTCTACTAAATCTTTATCTAATGTTTTGGTAGAAAGCTACGACAGGAAGCTTTTTAGTCGTTTATTTGAAGCAGCTCGTCATTCTTAGAAGGTTTCAGCTTCATAGGCTAGTGTGTAAGAATCATCTACTTGTATGTGTCTGACTGAAAGTGGGTGTTTCTGAGCTATGAAGTCAAATAACTAAGTGTTTCCATGTGAATACATTTATTTGCCAGCTTGATACGAGAGACTGTACAGTATCTCAGTTTGGTCTGCAAGCTCTTATTCACACAATAATGCTTCTAATACTAATACTGTTAACTTAGAGTGTATCTGTACAAACAGCTGGTAGGTCAGGATCACAATAAGGATAATAAGGATAACAGCCATGTTCTGAAATTTTACTATTTGTCAGTCATTCCCACGTGGCCCTATAATAGTACACAGGTTTCCGAAGCATTGCAAAATATGGTACTCTAAACAGCAAACTGTACTCAGAATAGTTTTCAGTGGCATCTGAGGGTCTCAGCTTTTTCTCATGTTCATTTCTGAGCAAGTACAGTCATAAAATATTGCATAAATTATTGTGATTTGATTTTCAAGTTTGTACTAGATCTGGGCCAAAACAATCATTGCCTTTAGGATTTATGGTAGTTTTCTAAGGAACTGGGGCTGTACAGAACAACTACATTCCTTTCAGTTGTTAAGTTTTGAGTCTAGGAACTATGCTTTGTCTGTCTCAGTTAAAAACATGTTAGAAAAGTGTGGAAATAATAATAAAACATTGGGACTTTAGTCCAAGCTGCTAATGTAAATGTTACAACCTCTTGTGACCTACCTACCTTTGTTAGTTGAATATATCTTCCTTGTATTCTTCTTTTGCCTTTGCCTCTCTTAGTCTGTGAATTTTGGTGTGTTTCAGTATTACAGAAATTTCCAATTAGTTGTCTTGAATCAATCATTTGACATTGCTAGACTCTATTTTTCTTTGTTTTTTTCACAACATGGTATTTTTTCCAGGTATATTTTTCAAGTAGGAAAAAAATAGTTCATCACTAAAAAGTGATTTTTGTGGTAGCTACAAGAACAAATAAGTCATATCACCTATATCGCTTTGGTTCAGAAGTAATTCGATGTACCTGTATTGAACGCAGTGATACTGATTCTATAATTTTATCTAAATAGGCACTAACTTCAGATGAAACTATGAAAGCTAAATAATGCATTCGCATCAGAAAGCATACTGTGCCCTTTCTATCTTCCCCAGCCCTCTGGTTTCTATCTAAATCAATATCTGTGTACTGCTGTGATGGCTCACAGCACGACGTGCATTTGGCATACTGAAACTGTTACATGCTTTAAAGCAACACAGGATCTTTTGGAAAGGCACTTTTTCCCTCAAAATGCTACTGCCAATGAAGACACATACTAATGGTCAATAACAACCAATTGCCTCGGTTACAGAAGGCACTGAAATGGAAAAGTAACCCATAGAACAGAAAATAAATGGAAAGGAAATTTTTATTCTGGATCCATACAAGTTTTTCAGTTTCACTAATCCAGAAAGCTTAATGTTGGTAATATACGTTTCTGTCTTTATTTGCATTTCTTTCTGGTCTTTATCTCTGTTATTATATGGTTATTTTTTTCCCACAGCATAATACATCCCTTCTAGGAATAAACGGATTTCGTCTGCTGAATTATTTTAGTCCTTGGCTTTTAGTTGGGGTTTTTTTGCGTTTTTTTGTTGTTGTTGTTGGCAGCTTTTTTTCATTTTTGGTGATGTACTGGGGAAATATCCATATCCACAGCTGTAATTTAATTTTGGTGATTGCTAAAAGTGTGATTACAGATCAAATCCTTTACCCAACAGCACTCCTGGAAATATAAGGGAGAAAATTTGAATTATTGTATTCAGTACTACAAATGAAAACAGGGAAATAAAATATAATGACTGGTGACATGTCTCACAACACGCTGCAACAGAAATATTAGCCAGTGTCTGAAATTCAGGGATCAATGAGGGCTTCCTAATCGATATGTGCTTATGTTTATTTCAGCCAAGCCTGTAAAAGTACGGGAGAAAGAATAAGCCTGAAAATGGCCGCTGTGGAAAAATATGATAATTCTATCACCGGGAGATAAAATGCTTCCCAGGTAGCAGCTTTGTAAAGGGTGTAATGGGTTTGCTTCCTCCTTTATAAGTCTTCTGGGGTGGATTAACAGCTAGCTATTAAAACTCAGAGTACTTCTCAAACAATGACTCAACTGTTTTGATATTTCTCTAGTTTTACAGGACATGTTTTTTGTATACAACGTCAGGTTCCAGGTGAATTAGAACAACTTGTGAATTAGAACAACTTGTTTTCTGTGATCCAGTTTTTGAACAACATATGCTGGGTATTCAACAAGTATCCTGTTCTAACTGTGTCTCAAAGAGGAGAAGTTTCATCTTTCAACCCTGGCCACAGCTGATGTGCAGCTCCGGTGCTCTGGGAACATATAATTTTCTTCTGCTCTAATTCCTCTGGGGAGGGCTGATCCCCACTTCTACCTGGGCAGGGATACAGTAGAAAAAGTGGGAGGTGATAACGCTTTTGTCAGTATGTGCTTCTCCCCAAGTTCTGGGAAGCCCTAGGAAGCATCAAACTTCAGCCAATTTGTGCTTACAATAGGGTAGCGGAACAGTAGGTTAGTCTTTATTACAGTCTTGAAAAGAAAATTGAGGTCTGTGAGTCCAGAGGTGGAAATGTTGCCTTAAATTTTCTTCTTGTAATTTGTGCTCACAAAGTGAAGGATTTTTTTGCAGTATACAAAGGTCAATCGATACTCTAAAAGTACTATGCATCTCTTTTGTTTCTATTTTCAAAATCTCAGGACCATTGTTAGAAAATACATTTGCAACTCTTGAGCAACCACTCTAGCAATCATCACTGTACACTGTGTTGTTATTTGACATGGTTTCTTTAAATAGAATGAGAAAAAAAGAAAGAAAATTGTGAAAGGGAATTGTGTTTTTGGCTTTCTTTTTAGTTTCTACATCTGTTTTTATTACGCTATTTAAACATTATGCATTTCCATTCTTTCATTCCAGTGACATTACTAATATTTCATTGATAACTTTGGGGAGAGTAGAATGAAAAAATAGTGTTTGTTTGTATAATTAACGTTACAGATTGGTAACTAGAGTAGATCTGACTCTAAAATAAGAATTGCCAGTTTATACTTTGTACCTTTTGCTCTTCTAAGTCCAAAAGATGTTTTGTGATGTCGTGTAAGATATGTGCAGATTCAACAGCTGCAATTATATTTAACCAATGTATTTTAACTGATCTATTATAAATCAGATTAAAATATCTAAAGATACCTTCTAAAATTAGGTCAAAGCTTGTAAATTTAAACCTTCAATACTAACACCTGAACAAATATACTTCCAACTTCATTACTGAATTTATCTATGGTCCCTGTCGCAAAGCCTTGTTTTATTTTGCCTTTGTTATCTTACCTGATTGTTTCAGCCCAGTGAATTCATATGTTTGCAGTGAATCCACACAACCAAATCACCAGGCTGTAGCATGTGCTGGCAGACCCCTGTAGTGACCCTCAGGTTGGGCTTGGTGTGTCCTCTCCTGCTCAAAGTTGCTTTGCTCCTAAATCTTCACATTTGCAGAGATGTCTGAGCCGGCTAACCTCTTAATCAACCCATAAATGTAGGTCAGCGCTGTATCACTTTGTATACAGTTTCATATACGTAGGATGGGAAATTAATGTCACACTCTAAAACGTTTTTCAGTCTCTTGATAAAGCATGTGGTCTTCATGTATCATAAGCATATCATCTTCCTTTTGACTGGATGACTATATCGTTTGGAGTAGTGAAAGGTATAACACAGGCCTAGGAACACAGAATAAGGGGTGTTGCATCCCCTCTATTCATTTACTTTTAATCCACAAGTGAAAATGTTCTTTTCCTCTCATTTCTGAGAGAAATAAAGCTTTTCTATCCAGTGGGTGAATGTTACAAACTATGCTTGTGGAAGCCTTGCAGGAATAAACAGGGCTTTATTTTCCTGTATTACCTTACATCGCTGTAGAACATTATTCTGGAAATCTAAGGAATAGTTTACTGCTTTGTATTGCAAATTGTACTGTTCAGGCTCATCCTGGATTTTGATTTTACTTTCTGTGGAGGTCTCAATGACCCATAGAGAAAGAACTTTCATTTTCACACTAGGATTATAATAACTTTTTAGAGATACAAATAGTACACACCGGTACAGAATAACATGGGTCAGATTAAAAATCCAAATACTTCCTGATTCAAAAAATATTTCTCAAGGTGTACAGTCTTCAGCTCTTCTTTACAATTTGATGACCAGTAGTTTTTTGAAGGAGTTACAGAGCTTCTCAGACAAATTACTCTGATACATATTGGACATAATCTTATCATTCAGAAAATGGAAATTTTACTCCATGCAAATCAGAATTCAGGAGCAGCAGAGACAGCATGGCAATGGGATTCATCTTGGGCCAGCAGAATGTCCAGGCATTTTATTTACCTGGTTTAGCATGATTATTTTGTGCTATATTTTGTAGCCTTAGGAGACTACAACCCCTACAGCTACCATAGCATCTGGACTTTAAGTCAAGAGCAATTACGTCAACTGTGTGTAGAAGTCTGTTGAAACTGCTTTGGTTAGTAGAAGGACAGGTAGGGTACTACTGACTCATGCTGATGTGGCTCCAGCTCTGTGATACTTGCATTTCAAATGCTTGTTGGCAAAATGACAGTGAGTTTTCTTTCCATGCATTTCCATCCAAATTTCAGTGATTTTATTGGCTGTGGCTTGCAGAATGCCACTTTCATATCTTCATTCATCTCTCTGTAGACAGTGCTTATTTTTAGTGCTGCAATCGCTATGGTGCCTGGGAGGAAAAATACATTTCTATATAATAAGAACTTGGAGAAGTTCCCTGTTAACATAGTGCAGATAGTCATCTGTAATATCACATCTTAAAAGTAGCGACAATGTCTAGAAAATAACAAAAAAATCAACAATCTAGATTTCCAGCATACTCAGAATGCTGTTCTACTACCAGTTGTGTATAAACCTACTTTATTGTAATGGGATTGCAAACTCTGGAGCAAGATGAAGCATCAGACTTCCAGCAATAGAAAATAATAGTGTTATTTGATTTATCCATGTCCTAGATATTTTTGTAGCCACACCTTTCTCAGTCTTCTTTTGGAGGATGGGATGTCTCTTCCTAAGTTGGGTCACTGAGGTGAATTGTTTTCTGGTTTTGAATCCTTTCTGTGACACCTGTAAGAGCCTGGCTAACTTGTATCAAGAACTAGGAGCGATATGTCCCCCGCCAGGTGGAAAAGCCAGGTGTGTTCAAGGATAAACAACAGTGTCAAAAAACCTTGCAAAATTATAATTTTAGTGATTTTCATGTTTGCATTCTCAGCCTCTTCCTTGTTTCTTGTCTTTTTAATATCGTAGAGTCTTCAAGGAAGCGATCATCCGTCCTTCTGTATGTTTGTTAAGCACAAGTATATTCTGAATGTGGTGGTAACTGTTTATTTCTACATTATAAATTAAATGGCTGGATTTCTGTGGGTCTTGTGTGATGTGCAAGAGAGCATTTTCATATTTGCAAATAAACAAAAACAAAAAGCAACAAAAAACATGCCTGAAAAAAGATTCTGTTTGAAAGATTCCAGTTTTAATCTCGGTGATTTTCAGGGCTAAATTGTTTCCTTGAGTTCATTATCTTGAATGTATCAGTTCTTCCCAGCTGGTCAATTAAGCCTTGGGAAATGTCCCGCATTTTGCTTGTTATAACTGTAAACCAATAATTTGTAATACTTGCTGTATGTTCTAACCTCATAGTTGCCTTCTGTTGCCAAGTAGTCTTATTCAAAAACGGTGAGTTTCCTTATACTGTGATACCGGACTGCTGTTCATGAAATAATTTTAAAGTGACGTTTCTTTTTCAAGAACTGGAGGATTTGTTACTCATGTATCTACAGCTTCAGGGATGCAAGGCTGATCATAATTTAGTCATTCATTGCAAAGCTATCTTCTTCCCAATAGCCTCCACACTTCCAACAATTTCCAGCAATCTGATAGCTTGTTTGCAGAGATAATGTCAGATTTCTCAGTGCTTTATAATTTTCCGTAACAATTGTGTTTTGTTATCCTTCGATCATTACCTTGATTACTTTATTTTTTCTCTTTCTCTTTAATCCCAAGATCCAAGGTCTTCAAATTTATACATTGCAACAATTCAAATCGAAATAATTTCTGGCCATGTTTGAATAGCTGCTAAGTTCTTGCAAAACATATTTTACAAATCTCTATCTTTTAACATTATGGACAATGGAAGTGAATAAACCCATAGTAAAATCTTGATTAGAAGAAAACTGAAGAGAATTCAAATCTTCAGCTTTCAGAGTTGTGTATGCCAGTGGTATTGGACATCTTTAGCATCCTATGAATCAGCCCAAGAATATGAAAAGCTCAAGTAAATAAATACACAAAAGAACAGAGAGAAGCATGTCGTTTAGATGCAGTTCATTTCTGACATGACCCATCTGTCTTCCAAAGCACATAAAAACTCATCCCTTCTAATAACCATTTTATCAAGTCTGACAGAGTTTCTCTTGCTGTCTTAATGCTGCACCGATCTGGGCTAAGCACACTCTGGCAGCAGTTGCGATTCAAATTTGTATTTTGTCTTTTGCTGGAAAATAGATGATTGATTGCCAGTGCAGTTCAGAAACACATGGGCCATTCATTCCTGGCTAGTTTTCTTCATGCACTTTCTACAATTGTCACTGTTTCCCTCAGTTCTTATTATAGAGCAAATCATTCCCTTGCCCCTCATCCTGCTGTGCATTCAAGGTTCCCAGCTGTCCTCATTTTCTCTATTCTTTTAGGAAAATCTCTTCAAGAATCTGCTCTTCAATGCCTTTTCCTAATTTTCTGTGGTTTTAGGATCTCTTGTAGTGCAAACCCACATGGGATATGGTCATTTGCATTATTCAACCCTATTATCTTGTTACTTTAAGCCATGCCACTTTCAATTGAAGTTGTCTAGTATATTACTCTAGTTGTGGTTATTCTTTGCAGCATTTACTTTGATCCTCTTCTCTAAATGCAACATTTGAAAACCCTCTCTGTCTGATCTTTTCTTCTTTTTCTAAGTGTCATGTACATGTGATTGCTGACCACAAAATACATTAGCTTGGAAAATATTTGTGCTCTCCAAATATTTTTCATTCTGCATGCTTTGTCTTCTGAAAGGCAAAAGTACAGGCATAGGGATAATTTTATGACAAATTAATTGACGACAGGAGATTTCAAATCTGTTTCTAATTCCATATGACTGACACAGTTAAGGAAAGAGAGACACACAAATTATCTGTGGAATGGGAAAGATCGTACTGCTTTTTCTCATAACAATTCAATGAAGAATTGATTAAAGTTTCTAGAGCACTTTGGGACTCTGGGTCCCAGAAGTACTGTGGTCTTTATCACACCTGAAGACAACCGAACCTACTTACCCAAATGTCCTTAGGACCTGGTTTTATTTGTCATCACTGTTTAACTCAATTTGTCACAGGGAAACAATTAGCTAACTATACACAAGATGCTTCACACTTCCAAGTGGATGACATAGTGGCAGTGTTAGTGGTAGTGTCTGTGGTTGAGTAGTAGTTAGTGGCAACATGTTTAGGTGCTCTTTCTGTCTAAATATTCACCAGGTGCATTTCAGAAAAGTAATCTTATAGTTTTATCTAATGATTGAACTTCAATGTCTCATTTACAGGAGAAAAAACGGTAGAAAATTCATTTATTCTGTCTTTTTGTATACTGAGAAATCTTTAAAGAAACAGCAAAATTCAAATAAAATTTTACTGTTTCTAGGTACTGCCATACCATCAAAAACTTTGTTCAGGGATTTAATTTAACATTTTTTTCTAAATATTTCTCATTAAGAGCTCCCCTAACTGAGGTGAGTTTTACCCTTTGAGAAATAAGGCTTAACTTCTGTGGAGTTCTAGATACAAAATCCTTTTGCATGCACTTTCCTCTACTGAATTACAATTTAGGAAATAAATGATATTTTAATTCTTTTTTTAAAAAAGACGCTGCACATTTGGACCACTTAGATGTAAGGTCTTTTTCATAAGACTCTCTTCAGACTAAAGTATTGCCAAATCCTGTGTAGCGGTCTGGGGTCTTCTGTATTGGAATCTCCTGCTGTTCAGAAAGTATCTAGCAAACCTTTCTATAAATGTACATTATCCAATTTTCTTTAGGACTTTTGATCCAAATATTTTCCATCTTCATCTGCAATATTCCTTTGGACTGATTCATTCAGACAACTTCCTATTCATTGACATCGTTACCAGTCCCTTCTACTGGGAGGATTTTCATTTGAGCTAAATAGATTATAGTCCTCATTGTTTTGTAACAAACACATATTTTCTTTTTTTAAAAAAGCCACTGTTTGGTATTTAATAACAATAGTTTGATTGCTTTCCTTGTTACCTATGTTTAATTCCCCTGGTTCCTTATGTCCCCCAAAATTCAGAAGGGTATACTAAGCTCTGCATTTTCTTTCGCTGTAAAAATTTATGGGCTATTTTAATACAGATTAGTGAAAGCGCAATACCAAAGCACTGTAGGTGGTAAAACCCAGTTATCATTTGTATGATTAGTTTCACCTTGTAGCCGTGTCTCTGAAAAATGCAATTAACAGTTTCATATTCAGCATAGCTGGCTTTTATTCCTGCTGCATGGTGTGCAACATTTGCATCATAAAAAAAACCCTAATTGGTAAACACAGCCTTGCCAGATTCTCTGCAATTCACCCAATTCTCGTAACGTTAATTGGCTCAGCTTCAACACACATTGGATGAGTTTTCAAAGGCAGCCGCAGATTAGAGAGCTTGCAAGCACTTGTGTTTCACAGTACTGACTCCAAGGAGACTGAGGGAGGAAAAAAAAATATTTTAAATTAATGCTGAATGCAAGCGAGCTCTCTTGTCCAATGGTTGCCATGGAAACTGTTTTGTCTGCTAATCTGATAGCAGAGTGTATGTTTATTGGTACACATCTCTAATGACCTTCAGAGACTAAACTCAGCTGGAAAGTAGTATTCTACCACTGCGGTCAGAGACAGCAGCTAAGTGATTACATCCTAAATTCTATTATTGTAGCTTATACTGTTGTGGATCTTTTTTCCCCTCGTTATTGTTGTTCCCTGCTACGCATTGCCCCAAAAATGACAATTCGCAGTGCTTAGATGCATATCTTTGGTAACAGATACAGTGTGTCAGATACAGTATGTAAAGTTTTTGTGCTGACATCTTTAGACAGCAAATACTTGTATTGCTGAGCTGAGGCAATTTGTCACTTTTCCATCTCTAACAATGGGTTAATTCAAAATAGCTGTGATACTGAAAAAAAGAAAAAAGAAAGAGAAATTGAATATGATGTATTGTCCTGGAAAAATAGGGGGAAATCCCATATTCCTCCTCTTGATGAACAAACACATTTAGACTCAATATTTTAAACCTGAACAATGTTGTTTCTCATACCATTAAAAAAGGGAATTCTCAAAATTCGGGTGTTATGCCTTTCAGTCAGAAACACTAATTATAGCTGCTTTGCTGAGAGTTTTAAATTTTGTAATAATAGTACACAAACTTATTATTGGAACAATTTCTAGAAGCATACAAAAACAAATTGTATCCTAATTAACCAAACAATCTTTCTTTAAATGTGAGGGTGTACAAGTGTTGACTCTGCCTTAATTACCAGCACTGCATGCATGGATGCCGTACGATAGCCAATTAATACAGGAACTGTCAGACTCATACAGAGAAGGATTGTGGGTTTGTTTTCAAATCCTACAGACCAAATGGCACCTCAGCCTTGTGCAGAATGTTTCTATCGACCTCCACCAGGTATAATTTCAGCCTTTATGAATTAAACATTAACTAGTGAAAATCCTCAGCTTTGAGGTGTAGTAAATAGGAACGTGCTGCATGGGCATCATTGAGACAGGGCGTCTCCTGCATGGTGCGGAGTGTACGGGAGGGCGTGAGATGCAGGACTGGGGCTGGCTGCTGCCTTGGGCCATTGCCGGTCCTTGAGGTTTGCTGCATTTTAGTTAGAGGAGAAGTGGGAAAGCTGCTGCCGTGTTTGTCCTCCTGCCCCGCAAGTGGTCTGTGGGCAGGAGCTGCTTAGAGCGGCTCCTCAGCTGCTCCCGGGCTTCCCGTGGGGGAAGATGGACACTCCAAAGGTAGAGAGACCCAACAGAGAATCACCTGAGGAGTAAAGGCAAAATAAAGGATGAGAGTTAAGGGACAGAAGAGAAAATGAAAACCAGCAAGAAAAAGAAGCTGAGCTAGGAAAAAAAACATTACTCTGAGATAACTCACAAGATATGCAATTATCTACATCCACCTCCAGTGTTGGAATGAGCGGTGAAGGCCACCAAAAAGAATGAAGGAAAGATCTTGAAACAGAGGAAAAAGTATACGAGAGACTAAAAGGGAACTGTTATTAAATAAGGGAACTGTCTGAATTATTTTGCCTACCAGGATGTCCAAAGTTTGATTTCCTCACTTTTAAAATCTTTGATTTGAAAGTTTTGATCTTTGTCATTCATGAGGAAATAAGATCATTAATGTAGTGGGGTCTATGTCCCTGTTATCATGATCCCCTCTGTTCTTTTATTGTTGTCAGAGCTTAGGACACATGGCAAACACCACAGATCTGCAAACCTTCCTAGAGCTCAGGTCTTCAAATCTTCTGCAAATCTTACCAAGAGTCACCAGCCTAAGTCTATGGTGTTGCAGCAGGCATTCGTCTCCCGCTGCACCTCTCCCATGGGGCTACAGCACCAGCTTCCCGGGGAAGAGGGATTAAACCTGTCTCCATACTGAGATATCAGGTGTTTCCTTAGCCGAGCTGCAGACATGTTTAAGTCAGATCTTCAAACAGAGTTAGTGCAGAAAATTTATTTTTAAGTCTTTCCAGGAACTAACTTTCAATCACTCCTTGTCATTCCCCTCCTCTTCTCCCTTGCCAAAATTTGGTCACTCGATATGGTATGAAATCACCTTGTCCTCAGAATGCTTCATTTCTAGGCTTGACCCTCTCCTCATTCCAAGCTTTGTTCTTTAAAATGAAATAAAATGGAGATTAATCTAAACCCTTCTTTTATTTTCATCTATATTAGCTGTTATTTTCTTTTGAAAATGCCAATCCCTGCATTTTATGAATTTGATTTAAACTGTTGGCTGCAGCTGCTTCAGTCTAACGGAGTGGCGTGCTACCTCCACAGTGGATGCGATTCAAAGCTGTTTATTTGTGTAAGGGCTTCAGGAAGAGACCCTGCTATGTGCTATTGGAACAAAACAGACATTTTCATGCAGGAGTTTGATTCTTCTCTC
Source organism: Opisthocomus hoazin (assembly GCF_030867145.1). Taxonomy (NCBI): domain Eukaryota; kingdom Metazoa; phylum Chordata; class Aves; order Opisthocomiformes; family Opisthocomidae; genus Opisthocomus; species Opisthocomus hoazin. The sequence goes on from NC_134417.1 coordinate 84,062,238, forward strand.
AATGAGATAGAAAAATGCATGAAGTAAAGGCTAGACTGATTTTTTTTATGCTTTTGAAGTTCTGCTGACCTTCTTTACTTACATTAACTTACGTTCACAAAAACTAAAATCTTCAAATCACTGTCGGGTACTTCTCTTTCACCAATTAAGGTATTTATCTTCATATATATTTAAAAAAATAAATCTCTTTTATTTTCTCTTCTCCTGTGTAGAGAGTATCCCTTGATTTATCCAGAAATTGATTTTCTTTTTTTTTTATTTTTGTTTTTGATGGGAAGAAAGGCAGTTGCAATTTTATTCTTTCCTTTCCGTCATTATTTCTTGAATGCAGTCCTCCAGTCTGGTTCTGAAAGGTGCTTGAGAACCTTGATTTTTTCCCCTAAATTACCAGGGTATTAATGATCATCTTTGTATCTAAGTAAGGAGTGCAGATAAGATACTTACTTAGTAAGCTATTCAAAGCTAATTTAGGTCCCCAATCCCGACGCAAGTAAAGTCAATTGAAAATCTTCAGTGAGGAAGGACAAAGTTCTAAATTTTCCTGTTTTTCTTAGTTATGGTTTGCTCTGAAAAGGCTCTTTTTTAAAAAATAATCCATTGGCTGTTTTCTGCTTGAAAAGTGTGGTTTTAGGAAATGTATTATTTGCACTTTAAAAGAGATAAGGAAGGAGAAATGGAAAGATGAGTTTTGTCCCCTGAACTAGAAAACGATGTAAGTGAGTATTGGTGCTTTTTACAGTTTGCAGAAGTGTATATTATGTCTCAGTAACAAAATCTTTCCTTAATATCTGACTCTAAAATATGTGTGTACCATGTTGGTATTGCCATACATATGCTAATGCTAACCAAACAGACCACAGTTCAACTTTTTTTTTAATATAAGGATGCTTGCATCACAATGCACTGAAAACATACTGAAGTTCCAGCCTTATATCTTTATACAAAATGACTAAAGTAGATAGAAATGAAAACATAATTAACTTTTTCATTCGTTACAAAATATTTTATTAAAGTTGTTTTTACAGAGCCTTCCAAACATTTTCAGTTTTCAGGCTGATTAAGAAAAATAAAAGCCATATTTCAAATTTCAGAGTTCTTTTTATTCCTTTTTCATGTCTGTTATACAAAAATAAAGAAATATTTCTGTGGAAGAATTTATGTTAAATTTGTTATGTGCTCTTATTCTTGTGTATGTATGTGTTGACACAACTGATTTCACTCTTCCAGCAGTTCAGGTTTTTTATAAAATTCTATAATATCTGACGAGAGATGAAAAAATCTTTTTCTAATCCACCTGAATAGTCTGTGCTGGATAATGCCTATTATTTTAAAGGTATATAAAGAATTTGTTCTATTTTTGCTTATGTTTATAGATTGACAGCCATCATTGAAACTTAGTCATCTGTTTGATTTGTCATTCTCTTTGGTTAGTGATGGTAATCATTTCTAGAAATCCAATTAGTGTAACCTTTCTATATCTAACTTTCAACCCAGTTTATCTATGGAAACGAAAATATAATCTATAAAAGGGCATGAAGTGTTTTTTCATTTTTTATACTCTTCTGTTTATTTTCACACAGAAGACCCAAAATAACATATCTTTTTTATTTTACCCATATTGAGTGAAAAGGCATTATGACTGCTTCCTTTCAGGAGTACTCGAGTAGTTTTTTCATCCCTCACTACCTTGATAACTACTTCTGCAGTAGTGAATCACTGCTGAGTCATTATCATCATCTGTTATGGAGTGCTTTAGTGATTTTGACCAACTAATGCATGCTTTTGCTGCTGCCTTTCTGTGCAAGGGTGAGTTAGCTAATCATTGCAACACCCTCAGAGTAGGTAAATACCACAGGTATCAACCTTGTAAGGTATCAACCTTGAAGTGTTTCAAGAAAAAGTGAGATGTCCTGTAACAATTTGAGAGAGAAGCAGAAGTTAAACTGAAGACAATCTGTCTTAAGAATGTGTTTGACCTCCAGCTGTGTTCTAATGTGTCTGTTTAGTCGTCTATAACTTAATTTTTTGCACATGCCTTGCCAAAAATGATGACTTCTAAAATAATAAATAAATAAATGATGGTCATTTGATTCCAGTAATTTAGGATAATATTTACTGATATGGAGAACTAAATTTCCCCAAATCACATTCTTCAGCATGTGCTGAACTTGAGATTATCGAAGTAAATAGTGCTAAATACACATGGACTTTTGGACAATCCTGTCACAGGGAAAAGGGACAAGTAATTACTTTATTTCACATTTCTCCTCATGCTCAGTACCTTCTCCATTAGTCTGTAACGGTTTTGTGTCAGATTGTGTCATGTTCGCCAGTTTGTGCCGATTCCTCTGTGCAGTACAAAGGAGTAGTTAAGGCTATGTCAGTGTAGGATACCCTTTTCAACAATTAAACTGTATTTTCAGGACTTGAATTGACCATGGTAGAGAACAGCCAAAGGAACTCATTTCCAAATCATTCCACCTACATTTTCCTTGTTTTACAAAAACTCTTCAGATAGAAAGAAAATCTTTTGTATTTTCTTGACCTTTATCTGAATGAGGCAAAGCATTTGACATATATACTGAAATGAAAATGCAGATGAAACCTGAAATTCTTTTCTTCTCTTTACACTCCACCTGGACATAACATCATGCATGGTTTCAACATAAAATTTTCTCGAGAAGCAAATTCAGACTCAAAACTTTGCCTATACATACATACATTAAAAAAACAATAAGCTCAGCATCAGAGAATGGTCCTACTGTTAAAAAATTCTATTTAAATTTCCTTTTGTTAAAGATGTCATTCTCTGTAATAGAAAATTGATAAATTAATGGTGCTTTTTTCCAGTGCAACATGGGTAATTAAGTCCCTTAATTCTGTAATCTCTATTTTTAAAAATATGAACAAATGCTCATGTAAAAGTCCAGCAGCATAGAAAACTTCCATTGCTTTATGACTTCAAAATTTCTAAAATAGATTAACCTATCCTCAACAGTGAAAGGGCTGTTTCATGAAAACACTTACATGTACTTCTTCAATCAAAACTTACTCTACCAACCAGCTCAATTCAACAACGTCACTGTTTGCACAGTTTTCTTCAAAGCTGATCCTCCACTCAAGGAAGCAGCCTAGTTTGAATTTAAAGTATAAAATATTCCCATTAAAATTCATGGAATTTGGCTTATCTATATTATTCTGAACATTTGGCATTTTAAATAATATACTAACCTCCACAAAAGGCAAGACAGATGAAGAGTAATGCCAAAATGTCAAGATTATACTGCTTCTCCCACTCTGTCATCACACTACACAAATACTGTAGACAAGTTACTGCTAAGGTAAAGGGCCACACAACAAGAGAAAACCACAGAAATGTAAATATGTGTAATAATTCAGAATCTATGGCATACATATTCTGCTGCCGTATATATGGATGTATCTATATAGAAACAAAATTAGTTTGTTACTAATTTTTTTTAGAAAAAATTTACCTTTTATTCATGCTATTTCAAATAGCCCCTGAAGTGCACCTCAGAGTGCATTTCTGCTTCTCTGTCCCCAGCTCTGTGTATCTAGATGGAAATGTAAGTTCATCCTTCTCTCAAATCATCTCCTGACCCTACAGCTCCTAGATATCACCAGGTGTTTCCACAATAGATCTGATTTATTTGCAGACCCTCCACTTGGAAGGCAATGGCAGCATCCAAATGATGACTTGAAAGCCATTTATAATTTGTTTAGGACAAAAGCAAGCCAAAGGAGAGACATAGTTTTAAACTTAGACTGAATCTAAGTTTTCCCCAACCTGGAACCAAGACTGAGCAATGCCTTTGGACAGGCTTTGCAGAGTCCTAGTCCTTTAGTCACTTTGCCAACCTGCCAATCCAGATTGCCTTCAACAGGGCTTCTCCCCTCATCTCTGATTTGAACACTTCGCTATCCAAGTTTGACAACGCAAATTTGTATCCTCCTTGGGTATCTCCCAGTTGGGAACTTAGTACATCGTGCTAGGCTCTCTGCTTGCCATTGCATTGTCACGCTGCTTGCTTTTTCAATCACTTCCAGTACAGGCTTGGTCTACAAAACTCAATATACAGTAACTTCTTTCACTGATCTGGACAAGTACAAATGTCAGAAAATTGTTGCATCTAGCATTCATCAGAGTACTAGATGTCAGCTCCACTGTCACAGATGTATTCCTCAATGAAGTGTTATGGTGCTCCAGCCTTGTAGTTTAAAAAGCTTTTTTTCAGTTTGTAAATATTTGTTTAGTGATCAAAGTCTGAAAGTAGCCTTCCTTTCTGATTTTGGGGTTATTTTTATTCTGTCGAAAGAAGGTTTCACAGTGAAATGCCACTTCTAATCTGATTTTATGCGTCTAGAGTATATTTTATTAACCCTTTTTTATTTTCTTCAGTGATAGATTAGTAAATTCCAAAGTAGGTTAGAAACATTGCTTAGTGACCTTTTTGTTCTTTGCATTTTTTGAGGAGAAATCAACAAAAGACAACAATAGTAACCTTTCCGTATTCATTACCATAAGCTGCACTGACCTTAAGAAGCAGTCTTATGATTCCACGCTTGTATACAAGGTACGGCTGCTGTGCTGATTTCAAGAACTTGACAATTTTTCTCTTCTTAAGGCTGTGAGGGACAAAGAAATTAGGTATATTAGAATACCTGTACATTTGCACAAGATGGAATGACAGGTGAATCTCCCAAACCTTATATTGTAAGACTAACCTTTTGTGAATATTTCCTCAAAAATTAACTTCTAGGTGATATTAAGAGTAAAAGTTTAAAGATGTCTTAGAAATCTGGTAAGAACAGGATCGTTTTCATTACTGGTTTTGATTTATTTAAAATCAGGCTTATTGTTATTTGTATTTAATTTCTGAGAGAAATAAAATTCATTTAAAAAAAATAGCCTTTTTTTTTCCCCTTCCCTGGAGAAGAGGATAGGCCAAATAAGGAGTATTAGTGTTTAAAGGGCAAAGGAAAAACAGAAAGTATGTGTAAACTCAGCACTGATGAACCTACATTATTGGATTAAGCTTGATCTCAGGAGTTTCTTGATATTTGGTCTTGGTAGCCTAATTGGTGTTGCTGCTGAACTCTACATTGTTTTCTGGGAGAAAAGAATAAAATTAATATGTGTGAATTTTAGGCTTATCTGGTGAAATCAAATTAATTTCTAGTTCATAAAGAATTAAGTGATGATAAAACTATTGTACTCTATATTGATCAGCCCTGTGATTTTAAGAATAGATTTGTTGGTGATAACTTAAGAGAAAATTGTAAAAAAGGACAAACCTATGTTCTGGCAAAACGGTAAACTCACTGCCCTCTCTGTCCTGAATAACCTGAAAAATTACTCTGCCTGTTTTGCTGCCTACCAACCCACGATTCCTTTGTATGTTATTAATGAATCTATTAAATAGCCAGGGACCCAGAAGGTAGCCAAGAGATGCCCTGTCGTTAACCTTTGACCAAGATAAGAATGCACCATTTAATCATAATCTTTTTTTTTTCTCTTCTGGCCATTTGTTCATATGGGGCAGTGTTTTCTTCTTTACTGTATAACTCTTTACCTATACACATGTTTTATAAGAGACCTTGAAAAATCATTTTGGTAATCTGAATAAAGTATGTCAAAAGATTCCTCTTTATTCACTATTTTATCAACATATCACAAGGTTTCTAAGATTGTAGCTCTAAGACAAATTTTCTTCAGCATCAAACCAAACTTAAAGAAGATTGTGCTAGTTTTCTTTCTGTTATGCCGCTACCACTGCCTCTTCTGTAGTAGCTCTTTGTGGAGCTGGGTTACATGGTCTGATTTTAAAATACATGATATAATATCATTTTTAAGGAATTTTATTTTACTTGTAATCGGAATTAGAGAAAAATTCTCAGACAATTATAGGGGCACAATTATTGTAAGGGCATTATAAAATATGTGTGGGGAGTGGGAACCTGGAGGTGGGGGGGAGGACATCGAAGATGGCTTTTCTAGAAAATAAGATGTAGAGCTACAGTGTAAGAGGCAAACCATGATGTTTCTTTACAGAAACAGTGCTGATTAGCTGCTTAATTATCATGATCTTCCAAGTATTTTGTTTTTTGATATGAACTGTCATTTACATCCCCTGGTCAGCAATTCCCTGCAGTGATTCTATAGTTCTGGATTGATTTTAAATATAGCTGCAGTGTGCTGCAAGCATCAGAAGCAGCAGAGAGGGTCTATTTTATAAACATTTCAGATAACTTGCAGATGAGCTTTTTCAGCAGCTTTGGATGTTAGTTATTTGTTTCAGATTTCCTGGCACCTCTGTTTTGATGGTATTTAATCTTAATTACTGGAAAGGAACAAGGGTCTCCTGTTTCACTGAGGCAAAGGATCATTTGGCTGAACTGCTTCAGTAACCTTTTCTGTTCTTGAGCAAATTTTTCTCATTCGCCTCATTCTGATATCTTCGAAGTATCTCTTACTTGGTTTTCACTTCAGAATAATTTTAGTGTCTCAGATTTTCCACTTTTGGAGTGTTGGCTGGAGCTTATGCTTCCATTTGGGCTCTACCAAACACTATATTTCAAAATTTTAATTAATTTCCATCTAACCTAACTGGCCTCTTGGATATGGCCATTAAGAATTCATTCTCATCTTCCTGCTTGCTTCATCATGCATTTTGATGCCCTCTTAATTTTTCTCTGAGTAGCACCATTCCTTCCTAGAGATTTTACTTCATTTCTGTTTTTCAAATTCTTACTAGCCTTTGGGCTATCATTCCTGAAAAAATTCTCCTTTTAAAGCTTAATAACATTTCTGGCATTCTTTTGGTAAAAATACCCTACAGACTGTATCTAGAATGGAATTGTCTGTGGTAGGACCAGAGGAGCAGCAACACCACTGTCATTAACAGTGCTAAATCTTTAATTTCTCAGACGTAATGACATAAACTCCCCTTGCTTTTTATGTTTTATGATGGGAGAAAAGGAAACAAAAATCTGCCAGGGATTCTAGTTTTAGAATATTATTTTCCATTAAGAAGCAAAAGTGCAGAAAAACAATGCTAAGCCTTGGCTTCTGTTTGATCAAGGAAATCCTGTGTCCTACACCAATTCCACTAAAATATGATCTCTTCTGTGTACTGGATAAATATAAACAGTCCCTCATCACCAGAGGGTGTAATAATAGTGTCATCCCTGGAGGTACATATCAGCTGAGTGAACGCTAGTTAGGAATTAGTAGTCCCTCCATAGTCAAAGCAATGGAACTACCTTCAAGGAATGATTCAGAAATTGTTTTACAATTCATATATTCTGCTTTAGATATTTGTTTTAAACACCACTTCTGGAGCTGCCTGCGTGCCTCCAGCAACTATAGAAATAGCCTAAATAACAGACACATAGGTGGCAAAGTTAGGTGTAATCAGTCCTGCCATTACTGTCCTTCTGGGAATCAGTAAAACCTGCCACTTCCAGTACCACCACCGGCCCCTTGGGCAGTTCCTGCTGTGTCAGTGGCTTCTGCAGCAGATGGGAAGAGGGGCAGGATTTTCCCCTTAGATGTTTCATGCTATGTATCTAAAAAGGTCATGATGTTATATCTGTTTCTTAAATGTTTTTTTGCTAGCTATCTATAAAGGTCATGTTTCACCACAGCCTGAGGTGTCTGTCCTAACCAGGTGTTTTGGTTTGGCCTGGATAAATGCCGGGTGCCCACCAAAACTGCTCTACCACTCCCCCTCCTCAGCTGGGCAGGGGAGAAGGGAAATATGATGGCAGGCTCGAGGCAAGGACAGGAAGAGATCACTCACCAACTACTGTCATGGACGAAACAGACAACTTGGGGAGAAAAGGAAAGTTTACTTCATCACCAATTAAATCAGAGTAGGATAGTGAGAAATAAATCCAGATCTTAAAACACCTTCCCCCCACCCCTCCCTTCTACCCGGGCTAAGCTTCACTTCACTTCACTGGGTTTCACTATTATGGGTTTTCTCTCTTGAAGTCGTGGTTATGTGATAACTTCAGGTTTTTTTCAGGAGAAGTCTCCAGTTATTGAGGTTTCTTTCAGATAAACACTGGCAACATTTTACTTTACATAAACTTTATCTGCAGAGCCATCAGCTATGCCAAGATTTTTTCAAGATTCTGGGTTCAGAAAGCATAAAACCAAAATCTCTATGTGGGGACTGAGTCTCATTTTTCTGCCCTTCCTAAAAACATTTAAGGAATCCACGTTAACGGCACTTTTGGAAAGGCATCTCTAAGGCCTCATGACTGCTCATATTCTGGTCCTTGAAATGTCACCTTCTGATATGTTTACAGGGGACGTGAGAAAACTATTTTCTTTTTATCATTGCCATCATGGAGGATGTTAGCTTCTGTTACACCGAATTTCAAACTTTCCTTTTGTTTGGGTTTTTGTGCATAGTAAAAATGGAAATGTAACCATAATTTCTCAGATATACAACCTAGCTTCAACTTGAGAGGAAAAAAATCATTATGATTACCCCATAGTAATAATTCTATCATAATTTGTGGCATTGAGAATATACTTACAAAGCCTGATGTAAAAGGCCAGTGTTGTAGTTCCACTAGATGAATTTTATCAAATGCAAGGGAGGAGCAGCAGCTAGCTCTGAGAGAGTAGCTGCAAACAGTAGATCTTTCCCTTGATTTGATAGTATGGATTGGATAATTTTCCAAATCACTAATTCCTCCATACAGCGTATGGCACAGGTGACTGCTGATAACTCAAGCCTGCAAAGAGTCACAAAGCAGACTTGTTCGTGGCCTTGCTGCCACTGCATATGTTGGTGTAAAATACACAACAAAGCTCCTCAGGAGGAGAGAGAATGAGAAATGATAACATTATATCAATAATCTTTATCTGACTCCTTTTATCTTTGTTCAGCTCAGTAGCACATGAAAATGAAAGCAGTGTTTTTTGTGAGAAATTTGGATAGCAGAGAGCACTCAGCCACCATGAAAGTAATTTCATATCAGGAGATGAGCTGTGAAAGCAGCTTTTCTCTTTGTATGAAGGATAGAGCAGAGAGGCCGAATAAGACCAGGAGCGGTTTGAAAATATCAGAAAGGAGTAGCTGCACGTTCCTCTCTAAGCGTCTTAAATCTCTTTCAGATTAGGAAACTGATCTCACGAGGAGGCGTTAAATATGGCACACATCTTCAGCCTGCTAAATGGTGGTAGCACTGCCATCATTAGCTACGAGTTTATTTTGGTAGCACGCAGAGATCAGATTGCATAATTGCTGCACTGGCTCTTGCAATATGTTATTGGCTCAAACCTTGGCAGACACACAGTAGCTGAGCAGACTGATCAGGTTCAGCCCCAAATAGTCTGATTTCTCAGAATATGAGACACATGACACAAAAAACAAGGGTTGTAGAAATTTTTACAAGTATCAGATACAAAAGGGAAGATTTTTTCTTACTCTGTTGTCCGCCACAGGGTCCTTCTCTCCTTGTTCGTTGTAGACCAAAATACCTGAGTATTATCACCCCCAGAACAAGCGTATTTTAAAATAGAATTTGGAGCTCACAGTCCAGCCACATTATTGTTGTTATCAATATGGTCATCATTAAATGGATGACAGCAGTTTATGGGCTGAATGGGGAAATGTTTGCATGTGGATAATGAATACTTGTTGTACTTTTTGACCACTACTTAAAACCTTCCTGTCGCAATATGGTCATGTATTACTCTAAAGGGAAGTGGAAAAAGCCAAAGCAAAAATTTCTAGCAGCTGAGACTATGTAACCTGCCATCTGTTTCTGAACCGCTGATTAGCCTCTAGTTAACGAGGAAGGTGCCATCTAGTTAACCTTACTGAGCAGCATGTTTCTGGTCTTCAACTAATGGAGGGAGAATAGGAAGAAATGCATAGATTTTAGCTTCTGTACTGCTTTTCGTTTAGAGCTTGTAGTCCAGAGTCCCTTTATGAAACTAAAATCATAGCAGCAGTACTTCTGAGGTTTCTCATGGTGCTGTGTATTGCGGATCCTGTGCAAGTATTAAATGTGTTGTATTATGATGTCAAGCACATGGGAAGACTGTAAATCCGAAGCAGATTTGTTCTGAGCTGGTAAGATTATTTCTTATAGCTGTAGTGCTAGGAAATTTTTCAAACATCTCTTTTGTTTAGCAGCTTTGCTCTTATGTTACTTCACTTTCCAGTTAATTTATTGATTTTGAGAGCACAGCAGCTTGGATTTGATCTCCCCACATGGTGCTAACTAAACATCATCTTAGATGGTCTGCACATGGAAAGGGGACCTGAAGTGTTGAAGGAAATGTTCCAGCAATTCTGTAGGTGGCACTCTTTGCTCTGCATCTTCAATCCAGGCCTTGATTACAGTGCTAGCTGTTTTCTATACAAGATAGCAGGACAATATCTTTGTTTCATTCAATTTCAGTAGGCAGGCTTTATGCAAATTATACTTTTAGAGTCAGCTATATAATCTCTATTTGCAGTCCTAGATTATCACATTGTATTGCTGTGTGCTCCTAAACTCTTAATGGCTTGTGGTGGTGGTGGTATTCATTACCGCATTATTTCCCTTCTGATAAGGGGTACATGCACAGTTTTGCTGAACATGAAAATTGGTGGGTTAATTATTACTCTTGTTATGACTGTTAGCAGGAGCCCTGGGTTGAGTTCTGCTGTTCTGCCTCACACAGAGTTATACCTGTAGCTGAAATAATCCCCTTGACATCAGTGAGGTAATTCAGAAAGGATGGTTCAGCCTGGTGGGGAGCAAGGATGGCTGACTCCACTCCAGCAATGGGAGGCCATCAGCTCCAAGAAGTTAAATCCTGGACTGTTTTCACAGACTCGAGCAGTTTCCCAGGTGGAACAAGGAGTGGGATGTCTTTCCTCATAACTGAGCATTGTCAGACCATACATGACAGAGTAAACGCTGCATTATGCTTGGTGTTTCCAAGAAAGAATAATCTTAAAAAGAGGTTTTAGCTTTTCATTAACATCTTGCTCAGATTATGGGTAGAAAGAGGCTGGAGACGGCATTCCCTTTACAAAAAATAATAACAACAAATAGGTGAGTTGAGAATGAGACTATTTCTCACTCTGTTAACAGCTCAGTCCTCCTTGCAACACAAATCCCCTTATTTCTGAAGTTTCTAGGGAGTGAATTCAGACATTTCAGCCCACTTACCACATCTGAGATACAAGACCTTAACCATCTAGCCTTAGTTGAAGGGAATGCCTGAAAGAAGAAACCATGGATGCGTGCCTTCTTGAACTAGGGAAAATTTTATTAACTCACTGACATGAAGAGATGTGAGACACCGATGCCACCTCAAAGGCTTCCAGCTTGTTAGCCTTTCACACTCCTATTAGGGTGCTCCTAGTCTGGCTCATTGGGTAAATTCGGTAATTGTCTTGAAGAGATGTATAGAAATCTGAAAGGTGGCTGTCAGCAGAGCATTAGAAGCTGCAGGCTGGTTAGGAAAAGGAACAGAGGGAAGCTGAACAAAGTGAAATCTTTACCTGCAGCCACAAACCTTATAAAACTCCTCCCCTGTTCTGGGCAGCTTTTAAAGCATTTACTGTAATAATTATGTATACATACTAATGTAAAAGAATTTTCTGAATAGCTATTTTAACCACAGAGGTAACAGAGATCTTTAGGTAAATATGATAACTAAAACTATATTTCTAAAGACATGGATTGGAAAACACGTAAGGGCACAATTCACTGGCCCAAATTATACATCCATCGAATTGCATTGTGGAGTGGAATAGTCTTACCAAGGGCCTCTCACTCCTGAGGTGAATCAGATTAATAACAAAATAGAGAAAAAAAGTCTTTGCTTTTTTAACATCAAAATTATTAGCAAATATAAAAAATCAGAATCAAGATCTAGAAGACACTTGTACAGATCTAACTGGGGAAAATCTGCTTTTTTGGAAGACTAGAAGGTTGGAATTTCCTCTTTATCTTCACTGAGTACAATTTTCCTTCTTATGTTTTCTGCAAAGATGAAAATTAGTGTATTGAAGAGTCTTATTTATGTTACATTTTCTAGTTTGCTGGTTTAAAGCTCTTTTGTAATTTGTGCAGACTTTTATTACATTTCAATTACGATAAAAGCAGCAACCTCAGATGTCATTTACTTAATTGATTTTCTCTTTTTTAAATAAAGATAATAACAATATGCACAAAACTCTAAAACAAAACACTTGCCATTTGTTAGGTTTTGCCTAATATTACCTACTGACCTGATTCAGCCAGTCCTTCCACTCTTGTTGATATTGTGTAGTATTTTTCTGCTTAAGAAATCATATTGAAATAGCTTCTACTTCTAGAACTATTCCTGGAGAGGCAGGTTTTGGCCCCTGGTATTAAGGCTCAGCTAACCGAGGCTGCAGACATGGGTTGTTGCCTATATAATATCATTTATTTGATTGCTGACCATAGGTACACTTGTATAAGGCAAATTCAACTTCTTAAATGAGCCTGAATAAGAGCTCTTGACTGCAGGCTCCTGAATACACGCACTGAGATCTTTGGCTGTCCTACTCCTCATACACGTCCACTTTTTGCATGGGGTGATCTCGTCTTTAACGTAACATGAAATAGCTGATTGTACTCAGGGTGCTGAGAAAATAATACATGAGCATAATGCTCACTGCCACCACTGAGCATAGAGATAATTTTAGAAAATTCCTCCTACAGACCTGGAGAGCCTAGCCTATCTTCTAATCACAGGAATGAAGATCAACAAGATTACAGTTAGACCAAATAAGAACTAATGAAAAAGGTTTGGCTTGATATTGCTGGGTGATCTCCTCACCCACCATTGCTTCTGGACCCCTGCAGGAAGCGTTTCTAAGCAGAATGTGGGTGCCCTTGTCCTCATCTGTCCTCAGCCTCCTTTGAGCCAGGCTTTGGAAGGGAGGTGGTCAGGATGCTTTTCTTCCAGGAGGTGACGGCTCCACATAGCCCCTGGGGAGTTATTGTCAGCCTTCGCAACCACATGAACCACAGGCAACTTTTTCTCTCGGTGTGCTCTCCTTTTCCCTCCCAAGAGCCCAGCTGCACGCCAACCAAAAAACACCTGCATGAGGTTTTGGCTCCACCATTTGCAACTTAGCTAAGGTGGGTTAAAGTTAAAACATTCAGCAAAAATTCATGCATTCCTCTTCATGCTGACTTCATACCGCAGCCAGTCTTAAAAACTGTTCCCTTGAGTCCATGAGCCAATACTGGATATCACATCAGCACCAGTCTTTCTGTGTCTTTAATAAATGACAATGCAATTACAAAAGTATTTTAGGAAGAGCCGAGAGGCAGAAGTTTTCTGGACTGTTTTGCCTTGGGCAAACAAGGAAATGGTGCAACACATGGAATTTGTTTTCAGAAGGAGTTAAGAAACGCTTCTGAACCAAAAGGAAGACATATTAATCTTGGCTGACAACACTCGTATCCTTACTGTATTCAAATCAGTTTGCTCATCTGGAGAAAGACATCTGTTAGGACTTGTGCACTGAGAAAATCTGAGCTTGTCAGTCATCAAAAATACCATACAACTGGAAGGAGAACCAGATTTGTGAAGGTGATAGGTTTTGTTTACCAAACTACCCTGTTCTATACAAAGATTTTTTTAATTTTGTTCTGCTTGCTGTGTAATATAATGAGACATTTCTGTATATGACAGTGGAAGATGCAGCACTCGAACTTCTCACAGCATGACTCAACACCTCCTGACAACTCAGCAAATAACAAGAAAAAATAATGTCTTTAATCAATGCCTTTACCCAGTAACTCAGTTGCGATCATATAGAATTACCCATTACTCTCAACTGGGATCACACAAAATCACTCCAAGTCTTTCATGACTTCATATTCAGCTTTTTCCACCAGAAAAAAAATATATGCAGCTAATGAAAAGGTAAACTCCCTGTGTACACACTGACATAAATGTCAAATTTTAATGATTGCCTTCTTTGAACTTCGGACAACTCATACATACTGTGGGATTCTGCCTAGGAAACAGTAAATGTCATCAAGACAGTGCATGGGATGTAATATATTATAATAAAAGGCCAGATGACTTGAAAGTCAAGTTTTCTTGCATTTTTTATTAAAGGAAAATTGACCCATTTTTGTGAAAGATGTCACTAAGTCATAGTATAATTTTTGTTGCAAAATTGAAGTCAGTGACCGAGACTTGTGTTCCTAGAGACAGCTAGACACTTTTGGAAATGCTTCTCCTAATTAAAAGATACTGGCTGATTCAACCAAAAATGCTTTCATCTTTCATCCTCTAGAAATTGGTACATGGCCCTGAAAACTGATTTTTTTTTCCTCTTTCTCTCTGAGCTTTTGCAGACTTCAGCTGCAGTATGGAAACAGACTATATTTTTGGCTGAGCAGAGCCCCTTCTGTTGAAAATAGCTTTGATGTCTAGGAAAGGATAGTGGATGTGTCTCTGCATTTGACATTTTTCTTGAAATTATATCAAAGAAAATGTTGTTCACTGCATCTGATTTATATATATATATTTATAAAATGTGTATATGTATTTGGCAAAGAATGAGGAACTAAAAGACAAAGAGATTCCTTTGAATTTTGACTTTTTCTTACTTTTAATGATTATCATTAATGCTCTCTTATAGAGCACCTCGGTCTAAGATAATACATGGTAATATTTAGTGTAAGCCAAGCATCTAATCTAACATACTATTTATTTTATGTTACCAAAAAGATTCAAAAGTAAAAATGGGAATTAAACATAAATAAATCTAAATTCTGCATTAGATCAATCCCTGGACATGACTAAATACATTAATTGGAGTTTCTGCTGTAGTAGTATCAGTTATCCTCCTAAAATTGAATTTTTTTTGTTGAAATCAGCAATAGAGCAGGGTTAATTTAATTCATGGAAAATGCATAAATAGTAAGATTTTGGAATCTGAAGACACCCTCCCCCTTTTTTTCCCATACTCTGAGTGCACAAGCATCGGTGGGTACAAGGGAAAAAGGGGGAGGGATCAAATACAATATTATTACTTTCTGAATTGCTTGTCGCGAAATTCACAGCAGAAAGCAGCAAATTGGCCATGAACATTGGAAACCTGTGTGCAGGATGCTCATTTTTAGAGTTTGCCCTCTGTTTTAGAATGTAATATATATGAAATTGCTGTGGAAAGAGAAGAAGAAAGAATGTGACACAGAACAGCAGGGAGCCTGTTTAAAAACACAGTTCAAGCCTCCCACGGTGGTACAGTTCAGTTGTGCAGGGGCAGGAAGCGGTCCTATAGCCTTTCCTCGCGAATCCAAGCAACAAAAAGGGCATGACAGAACTGCAGGCTTGATTTCAGTGCCAAGGGCTCAGCAGAAGCAGATCTCTTGGCTTGGCACCCTTCTCCTTGACAGGAGCAAATCGAGTTATCCTGACTTCCCTGCGGCAGAGACAAGCTCCAGAAGTGTACAGGCTGGTCCGGCAGTAGCAGCTGAGCACTTGGAGCAAATTAGGATGTCGAGTCATCCCGGTGACTTCCCGTCGTGTCACCAGCCCTGGCAGGGAGAGTGCCCAGAGGCTGGAGGCTGGAAGAGGGAACGTGGGGACAGAGCTTTTGAAGACCAAGCGGACGTGAAAGCAAAGTAGGCAAGCCAAGATCTCCTCAGCGAAGTCTTGATGTATTATGATTTTCTTCAGTCTCTAGTCCCATTCCTTAAACATAGTTATCCTTTGTCTGCCACTCTTTGATTGTTATTTGCCACTATTGGGAGTGTATGTGGAACTGGCAGCGTATGTGAGACTGGACACACAGGCACGCCAGAGATAGCTGTACAGTGTACACAGTTCTCATAGGTATATACTGATACCCCATGTCATAGGCTCTTCTAATATGCAAGCCAAACTTCACGCTAAATAATGGTAAATGACTTTGACGGGAGTGGGAACACAGATGCTGGTTTCAGAACCAGCCCCTATGACTCGTTTCTTTCTCATTTTGTGTTGCCAGAAACTTTGCCACAGAACAAACTGCTGTGGAAAGTAAGGCCTACAAAATTAAGAGAGTTCTTCTCAATTTTTATTCATTAAAGTTTTCTGGTAATAATTGCCTGTCCGTATTATCTTGAAGTAAATTAGCTACCATCAGGCTTGACAAAGTGCTGTGGATTATCTGCAGGTTCATTCTGTTCGTGTTCCCGTTCAGGGTCAGTGCAGTTCAGATGGTCTATACAGATGGTACCGTTTACTTTTTAAGAAAGAGCCAACACAAAAGGAGAATGTTAAACAAATTCCAGAATTAAAAATCCTTGCATACATATTGTCATATGAGACTACTCTGTTCACATTCAGTTTGATAGTCTCACAATTCTTTTACTGAAACTAGAAGCTTACATTTTTAATAGCTTTTGTTTCAGAAGAACCCTTCCTCCCCATAATATAGGAAATATACTTCATCAAACACAGAAATATGGGCAAAGAATTTCAAAGATTCCAACAGTGGAGGGTAACAGGTGTTTAGGAAGATGCAGTTAGCACTCCAGAATAGTTAAGTAGTTAGGGGAGGAATTAGGTGTGCAGAATGCAGTTAAACCATATTGGCTCAGCAGAAATTCAGGCACCAAGGTCTCTAGTATTAGCGAAAAATATCCAGGGTCTCTCATGACTATACAATGGTCAGGAGCTCTCGTACACTGTACGAAATATGGCACTTGCATTGATGTGCTCTTCATTAGCGTCTTCCTGAGGCATTGACTTCAGGGACAGTTATCTGTTTTTTTTGGCAACATTTTATGTTTTTCTTTAAGTTACACCACTGAAGTCCCACTTCAGTCCCTCCTTATCTGAAGAAATCTATTTTCAGTCTCTTTTTATAGGCTTACCTTGGTGTTAATTTCGTAGTTCTAAATGTTATTGTACAGTAAAGACAAATTGCAGATTAAATCATTCTGCAGTTATATTAAAGTTCCATAGTAGGAATTGCTATTTTTTCCTAATATTTTACTACTCTAATTGCAGGTAAGTGGCTTGGCCTAATGAGTATAACCCTATGTTCAAACAGTTTGTTTAAATATTAGTGATGAAAAGTACACAAAAGCTATTACAAAACATCGAATAAAAAATTCTTTCTTCAACTCCACTTTGGAAATACTGAGCTTTCAAAAATATTTCAATATGTTTACACCATCCTCCGCATGAAGAATTGCTGCTTCATGTTCCTATGTAAACCATGTGAAAAAAAAGAAATCTGCTGTCATTTTGCACTGAGTATCAACTTTAGTATTAAAAGAAGTGAAGAGCCGAACATACTGATTGTCATTCAGGCTTAATCCGTGCATGAAACGACTGTGCTTGCGCTTATTGTAGGAGTATATGCATATTGAGAACCTCTTAATGCTGTCTACACCTGCACCTTGATACACAACACTGCTTTTTATACTCCAGCAGACCGGGGCTGCAGCCATGACGGGGCCAAGGGATGATGGTAGTCCTTGAATTCAGGAGCTTTTGTGTCAAACTAGAAAAGAGAAACAAGCAATGGGCAAACAAAAACAGTGTTCTCACTGTGCTGCTGGGAAATAGAGTTATGTAGAGGCTGTGTCCAGACTTCAAAGTAGTGTAGACTGCTCCTGACCCCCAGGTTTTCAGATTTGAGGTGTAGCCTGAATATGTGATAACTCTTTTCTACATCAGGTTTGTGGGTTTCCTCCCCTTGGAAACCAAGGCGTTCCTTGGGGACTGATGAATATCCATGACTCTTTTTATCAAATGAAGTCATCTCTCCCTAGTGCAGTTTTCTCTTCACGTATATCTATAACAATGTGATGTCTTGTGTTAAGGAGCTTGGGCACTTCCACATTAGGACTTTCTATATATCCCTCCAGACATTTATCAGATTGTAGTACTGTTGTAGGAAACATAGCTTAAGAAATTGCTTTAGTGAAAGCAAAAATTAATTGTTTTACTGAGAGAAGTTGATGATTTTCTGTGTCTGCGAGTACCTCTGCATGATTTCAGAAGTCAAGAAGTTGCCTAAAGAAATGGCTCACAATATGTCTTTTTTAAGACTGATGTCCATATGATGGAATTTTATATTTGCTCATTGCAAATACTACCTTGTTCCTTGCTGACTGGAATGGAAGTTTCCCAAATGCTCTCTGTCCTGCTGGTGGGGAGAGTGAAGTTGGAGGTAGGTTTGAGGACCTTCAGCCTGCTCACCTTTGCAGGAACCACGATTTCCCCTTCTTACTCCACAAGAATAAGCAGCTCGTGCTGAAAGTGGTGGTGAAAGGAGCAGCAAGAGCAATGGCTTGGAAGCTCTGGCTCCGCCACTGTTACCTGCTTCTGCTGCAGCGGTGTGCCAGTGTCAGGCACACGACAAAGCAATGGCTCTCTCAAGTTGTATGGAAATTCTCTCTCCTTTTTAAAACTAATTCCATACAGACGTGTGTGTCTCTCCTGCATTAAATGCTGCTCTTGGTCCCCAAAGCATGCAGCGGTAGAAGACAACATTTTTTCTTGTTATTTTTACCTACTGTATATGTGATGGACCCATACGAAACTATTCATCAGCATTAAAGCTGCTCTTGCTGTGCATTTACTGCCATAAATAATTGTATAGTTTTCTCAGATTACCGTCTGCTTTTTTCTGTTCTTCCTTTCTTAAAATCTTCTCGTTGCGCCTTGTGTTGTTTAAGTTGTTTCCCAAATCGTCATCATCATTCCTCTTCTACTCTGTCAGGTGCATCAGGAAGAATCTGACAGTATTGTGCAAAGAAATCTTGTGGTTTTCTGTATTCCTGTAACAATTACCAAAATGTAATCATAATGCTTGTTGGGGAGAGTAGCCATTAAAATGATCAAAACAGGTAACAGAAAACAACAAAGGACTTCAGTGAGTAAAGTAAGTTTTTTGGCCTTGTGAGAGCAAAAAAATACAGGTATTAGAATTTTATATCTGTATATATTTACACTCTGTCTGGGAGTTAAATTTTTTTTTCTATCCTGAGACAGAAATTTTTGGAGGAAAGAAGTTTCCTGGTGCTTAGAACAACAAAGACATCTATTTATCTGGATCTGACTCCGTCAGTTAAATAGCTAGTTTGAATCCTGAAAGGAATTATACCTCTTGTTCATGGATCGTTCATTTCTTGCAAGGTGATAGGCCAAATTAAAAATATCCCATATACTGCTGATTTCCTGATACTCAAATGGAATTGAGGGAGGAGGCTCTTTTAAATGTTTATGTAATTGCTTTAGAAATTAACCTGTTGAATATTTAAAAGCAGTTGTTTCCAAAATATTTTGCTAAGGCTCTGATATAGGATGTGCCTAGTCGTTGTTCAGTTCCCTTGTCACATTTTGCTCCGCTCAAAGTAATCCATGTACGTGCAAGTAAATGAGAATGAAGAGAAAGACCATCTGCTTTTAAAGTGGGGATTGTATTTTCTTCCTAATATTAATTGGATGCCTGGTGAGATACATATACCATATGTTGAGATACATACTTGGCTGAAGGATTTCAGCTGACCGTTACACTGTTCAGTTTAGTTTGTTGTCATACAACCTCAGTATTAAAACGTTGTTTTAACTGAGGCATGAACATCAGAGGGCTTCATTGGCTTGGATACAGGTAGCAGAATACAAACCCATTAAACTTTTTTTTCATTAATAATGAATTGCTTTATATAATGTCTTCCTGATAATCTATGAGTAACTTGTCTATGTTTACTCACAGATTACTTAACATCTATCTTTTGATTTGGTGTCATCCAAAACAAGTGCAGTCATATACTATACAGAGGCAAGTAAAGCAGGGCTGAACCTTCACATAGTATAAACTACCACAACTGAAACAACTTTAAGGAGTCTGTGACAATTTATGGTGGCTGGAATCTGGAATGAGCAATTTGCACCCCTGCTTGGTCCTAAGGTCCAGATTACAACTTTTATTCTGCTCTGATCAGGAAAGCTTAGAATGAAGGTGTGAAAGATTAGGAATGATTAATTTATTCAGCATGTAGATTTAGGGTTGGTAATTTTCATTAATACATTCTTATTTTTTGCTCTTCTGGCTAATCTTCCTCAGGCCAAACACTGAAATTCAGCAAGAGAGGATACTTTTAATCTCTTGTTTGCTTTTCTTTTCTTCTCATGCTCTAAGTAAAAGTTACTTTTATTTCCCTTAGAGATTGAAATAATTTTCTTTGCTGTACTAAGTTGGTTTTGTATTTCATAATTTGCATGCAAATCTAGTGAAAATACTTTGACAAAATATAAACCTCATGAATGAAACTGCTTTAAGCTTTAGAAAGAGGGCATGTTGTCCTGAAGTTTTGAAGTTACGTATTTGTATTCTCACAGGCAAAGAAATTTAAAACATAACTGAAAGCCTATCTTCTCACCCAGTGTAACAGCTGAAATTAATGCTGAAATAGGCTGGCTTAGTTCGTTATAGGAAACTTGCATTGTAACTTGATTCTATTATTTGCTAACATGTGATCTGCCATGTGGCCTGTAATAAATTTTGGTAAAACGAGCGTCAGCTATAGCAAATATCAGAGAATAGAAGGCTGCAAACCAGGGTGAACAGTAAAACAAGACATTCAGCTGTAATCTTTCCCAAAACTTAATATGCAGGCTTTATAAACAAAGCCATGACCCCGTCACAGTATTCATTTCTTTCATGGCTTTCATGTGATATGGAAGTTAGCAACAAGATAGGACTTCCCTGCACTGCGATTTCCTTATTCTAACTCCAAGCTGCAGTGAATTGCCAAAGTATCCCCAGTTACTTTCTTCCTCCAGACAAATCTGTTCATGTTAATAGGAATGAGCAGTCCTTCGCATTTTCTAGTCTGCGTGGGTCCAGGTGGGTGCCCTGAGTGCAGGTACAACAGCCCGTCAGGCCATACCTCAGACTCACCCGATCACATGTCCTGCCCCAGATTTGGCAGACAAGGTGGTGGAGTTGCCCAGCTGAGATAAGAGTGAGGTAAAAGCCAAGCTCCAGAGCAGCCCTCAGCCTGCCCAGCCCATCTCATGGACCAGCTGAGGTTTAATGTTCTCTGCGCTTATGAGCTGAGAAGTGGATGTCCCCTGGTGATTTCGGGCGTTGACTGCTCAGCCATGCTCTTCCTGAATGAATGACTGAGACAATGTGTTCTTGTCCAGATACCAAGTGGGTATTTTCTCCCTGCAGGAGCATCTAGTTCTTGTAGAGCGAGATGAGGCAGGCCTGTTTCTGAGGACAAGCTCGGATGCAGCCTTTCCAGATAGTGGAGCCACATGCATCTGTATGTTCATTCCAAACCACATCAATCTGCACACTGGTTCCCAAATCCAAGGCATTAACCTTTATCGGATTCTGCCTCTTCTACACCTGTATGAAACATGGGGTTACATTCAAGCTCCCTTTTGTCTGTGGCCTAGTTTAGAAATAAGAGAAGTGGTAGGTGCCTGGATTCTTCTTTTCTTCACAGAAGACCTACAATATACATTTGAATGCTTCTTAGAAGCAGACAACACAACTCCAAATCTACATGAAAAGAACAAAATCAAGGCCACACAGAAAGGACATAATGCCAGGACTGCGGTTGCTACTGCAAAAATTCATTTGACCCCTTTGACTGTAGGCATTCTGACATCCATTTAAAAATGAATAGTTTTTTTCCACATGACCCTGCTTCATTGGCAGTTGGCTTGTGTTTCTTCCCATCCTCTTCGAGTAGTATGTGGCCCCAGGGCTTTCCTTACCACACATCATTCAAAACCTGCACAGAATACAGAATTATTGGTTGCCTTCATCGTTCTCATGGCTATCATAACTGAATGCTTCACACACAGTAATGAAATTACCTGCATAATACCCTGGCCATTCATGGTTTTGTCATCCCTACTTCACAGGTGATGGACAGAGTCACAGTGAGAGGAAGAATAAAGTAGTTGACAACGTATCAGATACTTTGTAAATAATATTTTTCATAGTCTGTATAATTTTAATCAATCTTTTGTATATATAAAAACAGTTTTAATCTACAGCAATTGCAGCTATAAGTGTTCAACAGCTCAGCTCAATTGTCTTGTATAGGGGCCAGAAAATGAAGAACATCAAATTAATGGTCATCTCTGGGAAATGTGATTTGTCCAACATTACATAGAAACTCTGTGGCAGATCCAGAAATGGAATTCAGTTCTTCAGTGGCAGCTGCCTTAACCATTAAATCTTATTTTCTCGTTCTGTAGTCCCTTGCTGGTTCATTATATACCTTACAGTTCCTGAAACAAATGAGGCAGAGAGAAATGAAAGCCTCATTCACTACATAAACCTGATTCGTTCCCAGAATACCATTTCTCAGAATACCATGCACAGTGAGCACAATAAGAGCTGCAGCTACGCCACGGAAAAACAGTCTGTGATCACATAATTGAAGATGGCTTCACAGCAGATATGTTCAAGAGGTCCAAATTGAGTTGCACAAGCAATTTTAATCTGGCACTTCCTACCTTCTGAGTACCTGAATTTGTATGGAGTCCTTAGTAATTATTTCTGATACTTTGAAAAGAAATATTAAAACAGAATTTCTACTCTGTTGAACAATATTGACCTTGAATTTAAATGATCTGAATTTATATTTTCATCTTTATAGTAGAAGTAATTAGCACCTGAGCTCTTAAAGTAAACATTGTTCATAGATGGCTATTTAACTTTTATGAGAATAAATCACTAGAGTGAAAACAAAGTACACTTTCTTTTCACAAAAAACTCATAAAATATTAAATCTCTACCTTCACATAGACGGCTGGAGGGGACTTTGGTGTATATAGAGAAGACCTATCAATTCCTTTATGTCTAGGCTCTCTTTCTCTCTTTGTGTACCTGTTCATCCCTTCATGCTGCACATTTTCTGCCCCTTCTCCACTGATTTTTTGCCATCACACACTGCAGAATGGAACATTTTTCTGAGAACGGGTGTATTTATTGGTTAGCAGGTCGAAAGAATTGATAAAAGGAGAGACAGTAAAAGAAGGCCCTGTCTAGACTCTGCAAGTGATAGCTATGTTTGGAGAATAGGAAGAGGACTGAATTGAGTTGAAGAGCTTTTAGGCTGTTGAGGACCTTCAGAAGGCTGGAATGCAGAGGAGAGCCGGGCATTCAGGGTTCCTGCTATTATTGCCAAAGGGATCCAGGGTCTCTATTTCTTGATGAGCAAACCAGAGATACTCACTGGGCAAAAGCCCCAGGCTGCCTCAGTGTTTCGGAGGTCTACTCGAGGTAATAGTTCCAGGTGAAATACTCAGCAGTCCGCGGCAAGCCTTCCTGTGGCACAGCGCTTCCTTCCACGCTTTGGCCCTTGGCTTTCTGGGGTCAGATGACACGTACATTGACAGGTTTTTACCAGTGGGACAGAGTATACTGGTGGGTCAAATTTGTATATGAATTTGTTGTTCTTAAGTGAATCATGGCTGGGTGATAAAGCACATCCTTTTAGGCCCAGATTTGTTTGCCCTTTTCCACAGTGCTCTATGATCAGTTCTAATGGTGCATTGCGGAGGCTAAAGTCAATGAGGAGTCGGGCTTGGACATGGATAAATCTATTACTTTCCTAAAGAATTTTGGCTTAGCTTTCTCACTTTGCTTGTTAGTACATTTTTCAGTTTCCAGTTTCTTGGTCAGGAGCCAAAATTTCCCCTCCTGTTACGCACTGCCATAGGGGAACGGTAATCCCTGTGGCTTTGCCAGGTGCCGATAACTTCTGAAGGGAAGTAGCTTTTGCAAAGGCGTATTGTGACAGGGAGCATTGCTCTATAATTCATTCCTATCCCATTTGCCTATCATAATTCAGCTGTGCAGGACTAGCTCGTTGGAAATAGCCTTTCATTTGTTAGCTATTAGTGCATGTCAGATTGCAAAAGAAGCTATGGCTTGTTTGCTTATTGTATATTTTCCCTCAAACTTACCCAGATTTCTCAGTTTAACTACCACAGCTGTAGCTCACATGCAAAGAGGATTTCTTTTACGTTTTCTGGTAACTTTTAATAAACTTATTTGCATTTTTAAACAGAGTTTCTCCTGATTTACACTCAAGGATGAAAACCACATTGGTCTTGATTTCTGCTGTGCTTTTAACACCTGTTTCTTTGGTTGTAATCCACCCACATAAATTTTTATAACGTAAAATAAAATTAGCAAAAATTTATTTTGAACTTTAGTTTAAAAAAATACCATAGCTTCAAGCGTCTTTTAGGGTTTGGTTCTAGTCTAATTACAAATTGGTTTTATTTCACTTTAGGTTATGTACTATAAATTGTTTATAATTCATGAGGAAAATGAATGGTTTGCATAGAAATTAATTCTGTCCCCAGGGAAGAGGTAACACGGATGTGAGAATAAGCCCCTGGCACAGCCCCCCATATTTGTGTCTACTCAAGTCCTGTTTTGAAGATGCTGTGAAAAGAGGTAGATGAGATTCTGGTTAATTTTTCAGGAATAAAATTAATCTTATCTAGGAGTAGGTTTTATCAATCTGAGGTCCACAGATTGCCAAAAAGAAGTAAAAGAAAGCACACTTTGTCTCACATGTAGGTAAATAGAAGGTTAGAATAACTACAGATTCAACATTTGCCTTGCTTTTTACTTGTGTTTAAATGAAATCCATTCAGAAATTATTTGAATAATTTCTAAAATTATTTAATTGTATTTTAATTTCAAAAGATTATGAAATACAAGCCTAGGGACAGCAGTTGGCCAGACAGGTCATGCAGACATATTATCATTAGATCTGCATGAGCCCCTGAAGCTGACAACAGAACAGTCAACCTATTCCCTCGAGATCAGAATCTGGCCCTGAAAGGTCAACAACAGAAATCGCATTCATCAGCTCCAAAATAATGAGTCTTCCCCTGTTTTTATTATTCTACCTTTGTGTGGCTGGTATCCATTGTAAAACCTTCCCACCTTTACAGTAATGGTCACCTCAGAGCCTGATTCTTCCATAAACTTTGTACTAGTTTACCATGCGGTTATTTATAAAGCCCATAATCCTTCCTGTTGGATTACTGCAGGTTCTACTCATTGATTCTCTGGAGGTTTGGTTAGTTTAGTCTGTCAGCATGTTCAAAACTGTGGGGAGCACATTGTCGCGCAGAAGGTATATTGCTCAAGGCCAAATGCAAATGTTCTGGTTTGCATACACTCCCAAAGGTTTTAATTGCTGGAGCATGGCTTTGCACTTAATAAACAAGTATTGGGGAAGCTCACATCTGGAATAGCTAGTTCTGTTACTCTTCATGAAAAAAAAATCGATCTTTTTGGTTTTATTTTCAAACGTTGGAAGAATTCCTTTGGTTGTTTGGAGCTAGATTCCTTTTTATTCATCCCCCAAAGCCATCATAGCTGTTCTTTATTGTGTGCCACACATCTTGAAAGATTTTGTAAGATGTTGTACATGCCATCAAAAAACTGTGGGAAACATTTCTCATGGACTAAGTTTTTGAAACAATACATTATTTACAATGAGGACGAAAGTAAGAAGTGGTTTAGTAAAATTAGTAGTATGTTGGGCTGTCCAAGGCTCTGTGCAAATCCAGGCTTGATATCACTACCACTTTTCCTGAGCTTGTTGTGTCAAGAGACTAAGAATGGGAATGATTATTATTCAACATTGCAGGAGAATGTCATGAATGAGTGGTTAGGTTGCTTAAAAGATTACTCAAAGGTTTTGCAAGAAAAGATTTTACTGAAAATTTAGAAAATGCAATCTTACAAGGTTCATTGGCAAGGTTCACGCTATTACTTATCAAATGAATGGAATACAAAATTGAAGGAGGTTTTGAGTGGAAAATGATTTATGCAGAGTAAAAGAAAAATGTTAGGGGTAAGAGAGACCCTGCTGTTGAAGTCACCAGGTTCGGACTGGACCCCCTTGCTTTCTAAACTCCTTCTCAGAGAGGAGCCTAGGTGCAGCTGGATCCAGAACTGGCTTGAGACCACAAAGGCTTAAGTCTAAGGAATCTGTTTAGCAGCATTTCAGGGTGTGCTCACAGTTTAAAGAGAATCACAGGGATTTAGCAGCTATTAATCACTGGTTAATTTAGCATTTATGGAGTGATTAGAAAGAATTTTATACTACAATCACAGTAATAGACTATTATGTTTTGAGTCATTTCACACACACACATGCAATCATATAAATTCCCCTCAAGTTCAGTGAAATACTCGCTTCAAATGAAATGATTTCTCAATGGACGAAGGTTGTGTCTCAAGGAGATCAGCCCAGGTAGTTCACGAGTTACTCTGAGAGGTGTCCCACTCAGAGGGAGTTACTGGGTGCAGCTCGCTGCAGACCAGAAGAGCTCAAAGAGCCTCACCTGATACCTCTGTAAGGTCTCAAGATGATTGACTTTAGGCGTCAATACTTTTCCATCCTGGTCACAATTCACATGATGCAATCCTAATGTTTAGACAGCAGCTATACAATTCCAGTAGCACCCAGAATGTACAGAATTCACCAGGCAGGTGTGACTCCAGGAACCAGGAGTTCCCAGTGCTGTCAGGCAGCGCCTGATCGGCCCAACACACTGCTCCTGTACAAAGACAAGAAAAGCGCCAAGTTGTCCTGATTCAATGCACACCAGCTAACTATTCCTGCAGTGCAAACAAGAATATAGTGTTGGCTGGTTCTGGGGTCACCAGGTGTGAGGGGGTGGCTGCACCACCACAGAGACATACTGAGCTGTTAGCTCAAGGTTACGTGGTTCAATCTGGGGCAGAGCAGGGAATGAGACTGCTGAGAGCTTCTGAATCCAGGTCCACATTATGACCACCACAACCCCTTGATATGATACCATGATTCACTGATAACTTTTGTCCTGTGATCAAAATGAAGGAATAATTACTCATTTAGAGACTGGTTTCTGCAGTGATGAACTGAATGAAGTCAAAGAGGAGACATGCAAAAATCCTTGATCCAAGTCTTGGGTTTGAGGAATTCTTTATTCAAGCCATGATGAGTTATGAAAAATTAATCTCAAAGCTAATGAAAATTATTATTTTTATATGGGATGAAAAGCCAGAAGTCAATTTTGAATGTTGCTTAGATGTGGTGCTCTGTTTATAGCCCTGGAAATTTCTTACCAATTAAAGGTGAGCCCAGAAGTACAAGGAGAAGCAAGACCTTCATTCTCAGTGTTCCATTAGGTTGTTAATTAACCATAATATTTACGACTTTCTAAAGAAAGTTGCTAGAACGAGCTTAGGGTAACTTTCACGTTCTTTTGTGCCCTGGCAGTTTATAAATTGCAGCTTACTTTAAGGTCTATCAAAGTGTAAGACTTCGCAGAAGAATGTAATGAATATAATTTGTTAAGGAAAAATTCATATTTTAATATATGTATTTCTTCTGTTAAATATACATGTGTCAAATATTTTTTTCTGCTTAAAATTGAGTAGGAAAGGACAGATTTCTGGTTAAATCTACGCAGGAAGATCTTCAGCTTATTGCTGGTATTTATGATTTTTCTATTTTTTTATTATCTCAGCTAATTCTGTATGTTGGGGTGTATTTTTTTAATTTATTTTGTGACCTCTCCATATTTGTTAAATTACCCTTTTTTGTAGTTAAAGAAATACATGCAGGGAAGAGGCAGTGTGTCACATGTTTTATGAAGACCAAAGCAGTTCTTGTTCCTGACATGATACATTTTAAATTTTTGCAAGTAATTTTGTTTTTTAAAATATTGAAGTGGGATAGATTTTCTTATTTAAACAAATAGGTCAAAAATTCTAACTTTTAAACAGTATTAAAAATTTGTTTTAGTTTTTGGCAATGTAAGACTTGGAAAAAGCATTATAGCACAAATTTTATTCAATAAATAAAACAAGAGCTCCTAGAACAGCTATGTAGCTATTTTTGGTGATGCTTAGTGAAAGGGTGACAGCACTGACCTTTAGAGTGTTTGTCGAGTATGAGCTTGAACCATTCATTCTAGTGATGTAAAGCTGCCAAGAATATAACCTATGAGAGTAGGTGCAAGTGCAATAATAATTCTTTATAGACCTAAGGTTTTGTTCTAGCATTTTTAATACTGTGTGTGTTTATCCTTTCTTTTCCTATCACATGTCTACTGATGGTAGACTTCATGTGTGAGCTGCATTGTAGTATGCCAAAATAAAAGCCAAACTGCATGGTGATACACTAATCTGCAGCGTGGAGTTGGGCTCATGTAATTTAAATTATGGCCAGAGGTAATAAAAATTCCTATTTCTAGTTTATAAGGGAACAACATGAACCCTAACAGCTGTAGAACAGTTCACAGGAGATAATATACCCACAGATGTGCTGAGGCTGGTTTATAATGTATGATGAGCTGTCACAGGCTGGACTTCTCATTTTTAGACTGTCCTATTTTTTGTACTGGTAAAGTTTATAGTACAATAGCGCTGCCACTATTCTGGGTAGGACTAATAAATGTAGTAGGTACCAATCTGAAAATATAGGGATAAAAAATGTATATCTTGAGAAAAAATCAGCCTATCAATATAACAGTTGAATGGAATGCATGTATTTTCTCATTCTGCAGTACTGTTAGCACTGAATGGAATTTTAGTGAAAGCAGAAATTTCTAAAATATGAGAAGCTTGAGAGAGACTGGATTTAGATTTGACTGAAAATCAAGTAGTGGTCCTTCTGAAGGCAGTGATCAAAAAAGTTGTCTTAGACTTCAGAGAGGAAGAGTTAACCATAAATACTCTTGTTTCAAGAAAGCAAGCAACTGGGACAGATGTCTGAATGGCAAAAAGAAGAACTAAAATACTTTCAAGTGAGAATGAAGAAGAAAATATTGTAATCAGTGTAAGCCTTACTTCACCATAGAGTTAGCACAGTGCAAAGCACTTTGCAAAGATATTAAGAATTCAACAGACCATAAGTGGGCAGCATAATAGAAAATAATTAAATGTAGATTTGGGGCATGAAAGATCAAACTTTTAAAAATGAGCTTTATATTTCAGCAGTAGTAGATGAAATTTTGTGGTGGTTTGTTTCCTGGTTGAGCTCATCTACATTTTAATCATTTCACAAAATTTATTTAAGATCCCCTCTTCCTTCTCCCTCATCTAGGTCAGTGTAAAAATGAATCATTTTCAACAGCAAAACAGCTGCAAAATTCTGTAAAGAAAAAAGGAGCAATAACTTCTTTCTTTCATGTAACACATTTCAACCTGTAGACTCCACGTATCTTTTTCTCTTAAGATTAACTACTCTGTGATTCTAGGATTCTAAGACGTCCTTTGACTCACCAGCTCTCAGGTGGGAAGACACAGTGTTAAAGTGCACAGTTACAACTGTCTAAATGTCCAGGCCAGAAACCAAAAGCACATCCCCTTCCTTTTGCTTAGCAGTGAGAATTATGATAAGCAGAATGTAATTAGTCAAACTGGAATTTGGCCATAACATTTGGGATGATGCCGAATAATTTTGCACTTATTCTGGGACACCATTGCAAAAAGCATCTTGAAGTCTTTGATAATGATAAATAGTGAGCACTTGGCTTTAAGGACCTTTTTCTACAGTCAAGATAAATCAGCTAAACCTTAGCATCTGGTCCTAAATCTCATTCAAATTCTTGTGCTTCAGGAGGTGTGTCCTGAAACTACTGAGGGATGTTGACTCTGTGGCAACTCACAGCAGGAGAATATTTATCAAGGCTGGAAGTGTATCCTTTGGGCGGGAAGTTCCAAAGGCCGGTTGCACACACGTCTTTGGGTACCAAGGTGGGAAAAGCTAGCAGTGGGAACTGGCAGTTGGCTGGACAGATTAATTCCTCTCACTAGGATCTCTGCCAACCGTGCTTTGCTTCTGGCTAGGAAGATGCCATCTTCTGAAATGCTGGTAACATTCCTTGCAGCTTATGGTCTTACAGAAGATCAGGCCAAAACCTAGCCTTGTCTGACCATAACTTGTAATTGTGAAGAATGAAGCTATGTCTACAGTTAGGCAGTGACAAGAGTCTGAACCGATAAACACAGAAAAAATAGTTGTCCAAGTTGTCCTGCTGCAACTGCAGTAAATATCTTCACATATGAGAGCATCACTACCAAAAATTCAGCAGTATTTTATGCAAGGTAGCTGGCCAGTGAGCATCGGCCTCTGAAATATTTTTCAAGAAAAGGTGTTGTCCCTTGTGAGGGAGAATTGACAAGTAGAAAAAGAATAAAGCCATAAAGGCAGTAGTGACAGATCAGGGGGGTGAATGAATCTTAAACACTATACATATTTCTTTTCCACCAAGGGATTCTTATGGCGTAGCAGTATTTTTCATCTCTAATCACTGGTGCTGCGTGTCAGTATCTCTTATTCCTTTCCCAATTTGAGTGACACAGTGTGATATGTCTAATGACAACTAGAACAAATTTCAGTAATGAGGTCACCTTGGGCCTGTATTACTGTCTGACTGCTGTTTTCCATAGAAATTATTTGTGAAAGCAGACCACATGCTCTGCATAACGTCCTCTGCTTTACTGAGAGTGACGAAAGGGAGATATGTTAAAACTTGCAAGGTGCAGATGGTTTGCATTGATCTATTCCTGATTTCGAGCTGTAAATTGATATGTAATGAGAAAGCTGCCACTTTGGTCCCTAGGAAAAAAGTTTATGGGTTTGGTTGAATTGCTAAACTTTTCTTTATAAATGTAAAATCATGCAGATTCTAACTGACGATGGGCAAACATATGCCAGCAAGGGAAATAATAAGTGTTTGAAAGAAGAGCCCAAATGGAAATCAAAAGTCAAAAGCCTAACTTTGCCTCCAGCTCAAGCTGAACTGAGATTTTGGAAAATAGCGCAGGAAAGTAATGATCCTGAGAGACCAGGAAATAGCAAGAGTCAAGTCAGAACTTCTCTAATTATAGTAAAACTCCATTGTTTGCTACAATACAGTATGAAGCCTATTTATAAAAAGAGAAAGTATTTCTGCTTCTAGTATGTCACAGAAAAGTTGTTGTTTAGAAATTTTGCCAGATGTTCCCAACAGAGAAGAAAGAACTACAGGCAAATCTACAGAGGCTATGGTGGGCTCAGGACATCTTTCTGTTGTCCACCATGCAGAAGTAAATCAGGAATACCTGGGCAGCAACATCATCTAATTTGGATTGGCTTAATCCCAAAGATAATAGGGGATTTGAATTACAGTGTTGTAAGGGAGGTCAGAATGCATCTACCGGGTATGCACTAGTTTCCATCCCACAAAAATCAACTGAGTAACTTTATTCAACCTAAGAACAGGATTTTTGCGGAACTGCTCAGAAAAATACTCTCCTGTGTGCAAGATCAGGCTTTATTCAAGTTTTTAAACTAAATTTACAGGAATGTAATGAATCAGGAGTGAACGGGAATATAGATTCAGTGCTTCAAAACAGCACTTCATTGAGGAAATGTCCAATGAAGACGGAATATGTATTATCTGAAAATATTTTTTTGTGTTAATAGAATGTTTTGGTGTGTACTAATAATCTGGTACAAAAAAACAATTTCAGCTCTCCTTTTGGCTTTGACAGGAATCCCCCACAACCATCTTTGCTTACAGAGGTAGTGATAAATAGCAAACTCCTGTCCTTTACAATGCCACTGTTCTCTCATTATTAAATAAGACAGTGCTAAAGCAATAGACTATGTAACGTTTGTGCAAGAATCTCCACCAGAAAACTAGCCTTTTATCTTAAATATCTGCACCATTTCTTGTGAAATGACTGGTCATTGTTTTATTTGTTAATGGATTTCGTTACATATTCGTGTGCGTTTCTAATTCACAATACACTTACAGAGCTAAAGAGGATCGCGAGGCTGGGAATCAAATTATGACTAAATCAATACATTGATCAGCAAGAGCATTTCTAAATTAGCTCAATTAAGATGTTTTTTCTAGTACATGGGCTTATAAAAATCCATGCAAACCTTACATTGACTGCTTAGTGCCTTCCACAGAGAAGTATAAAATATTCCCTAGGTTGAAAGTTTTTTCCTGACCACTAATCCTGAGAGTTTTGCTGGCTCCTTACAACACTCACGCTCATTGAGGCTAATTGGTTCTGATTCTGTTCTCTGATTTGTAGTCAGTCAGAAGGTTAAATTAATTGAAATCAATGGAAGCTATACCAGTATGAGATGTTCTGATCTCGTATTAAATGCTATAAAGGTAAAATCAAGACCAATGTTTCCTCATCTGTAATTACATTAATTCAGAGATCTGTGTTCTTTGAATTTTTTTACTGTTTTTACTAGTAGTAAGACATTGAGGGGAAAAGAGCTGCTTTTTGTATGCCATAGTTTGTCACTGTTTTGTCACTCTTTCATTGTCTACTTTCTGATTCTTGGTTTTAATGTCAATCATTGCTTTGGTTTGTAAAGATCTGTCAGATCTATTAACTCAGAGTCTCGCCTGGTGTAGTGACCTGCTGACAGTAGATATGGCCTTAGATTCCATTTGAACTATTTTATACACTTTTTCCAAGTGATGACCTCTCTATATTTGCTGGAAAACTTGTGAATCGATTGTTGTGTTTAATTTACGCAAATTGTGTCCCAGAGTTGAGTTAAAAATTGAACAGGAAAATTAAAAAAGTATTGAACATCACCTCCTCTTGGGTGTTTGTCTGTAACTTCTAGTGAGCAGACATACATAGCTAAGGCATATTGCTAATGACAACAACATCTTCCTCATCAACTTGGGTGTCATTTTCAGTTCTTTTCCCTAGTTCTTTTTCCATCCATAGGCTCTGCATAAGTTTTCCCGACTCTCCAAAAGTTTCTCTTTGCATCTGCTCTCAGTCATGGCCAACTAAAACATAACTCTGACACATACCAAGTGCAGCTGTTAGGTTTATTATTGTAGTTCATTTTGACTGCTGGAGACATGCAATGGACAGGTACAAGCTCTTGAGGAAAGATTGGCAAGGAAGATAGTGGCAGGGGAGCTGGGGGATGTGTTCTCGGCATGAAATAGAAGCTCAAATGTAGGGAGCTCTTGTAAAGGATGGACAACAGGCTGGGTGAGATCTTGTGGCTCAAGACCAGAGGAGAGGTGGGTGATGATGGCACTGTGGTATGAGTCCGTGTTGGGAGACCTCATGTCCTGAGTGACTGTTTTTATACTGCTAAATAAGAGCTCCTCTCTTTAAGTATCTCTACAGGCTTCCTATGTTCCATTACAGATTTATAATTCTTGATCTTGTCTTCCCTATTTACCTGATTGTATACTTTTTTCTCTCTAGTGTAGTAACAGTATGTTGTATTCCTCACAAATTTCCTAATCTGGCTTTCTCTGGACTATATGCAGCCATGCTTCTTGCTTCTTTACTTTAGTAATCTTCCAAGTAAGATTTCTAGTCTTCTTACTGTAAAGCTACATGTCTAAAATTAATGTTCCAAGTCCACATTTAGGTCCATAACTGAAAAATCTTTTTCTTCTGAAGATCTGCGTACTTGTAGCACCCAAGGAAATCAAGACTACAGAAGACAGGTGAACAATGCTCTCTTGCTTCTTACTAATCAGAAATAAAATATTTCCTTGTGATAAGCATTACTTTCTTGAGAGTTAATTTTGCAGTATAATGCTAGATGAAGACTCGTTGGCAATAAGACTCGTAACCAATGATTTGACTGCAGCATTCCCAAAATTCCAAACATTATATGGCATATAATCTACACTACGATGGTGTAGTTGTTCTTTCCAGGGCCTAGTTTGTGTGAGAGAGAATTGATGCCAGCTAAGAAATGTCAGCTAAAATTCTTACACTGAAATCATCATCAGAATATGTTTAACTTCAATGGCATTAGACTGGATTTCAGACTGCATCGTTTAGTTCAGATATTTTCAGTTCTCTGATTATATATTCAGCATATCTTTTGGAGGATCCTCTACCCCTTGCAAAAAGAAGTGTGGACTGGAAGTAACACAAATAGTTTATGTAGATTGTGTAGGCTCCTTATTTTTGGACTCATGCCAGACTATTCCTATCGAATACCAGTTGTCTGATTTATATGCTTATTGTGTTCCCACTATCACAGGAAGGGCCATACTGCCCTCTGAAGCTGTCTCCCTTGCTGACAGAGTCCAGACAGCTCAAACTCAATTCCTTTCCCCACCCACAGGTGTCTGATGCCTTTTGAAATGCTGCTTGATACTTGCACATGAATTGTCAAGTATGACACAGGACATACAGAAGATCTGTGCTGTTCTGCAGTGGCTGTGGGACACCAGGCAAAGCACCCAAGGGCATCTCAGATAGCACCAAATACAAATGAGTAAGCAGTCTGAAATGTAGTTTAGACTGGAGATGGGGTTCACCCTAGGCATGCGACAAGGTGAAACTGTTATTTTCGTTCCTGCTACAGTCAATAAAGGCGCTTGTATTAGCTGAACTTGGTGTAGGCATCTACCTTATGAGCAATAGCTCTTTTGAATCCCTTGTCCTTGTTGGCTGGATTAACATGAATCACTTTAGATATGTAGGTCACAGATAGACCCGTATTTTTGGTTTCTTCATCTGAGAGTTGACTCCCAGGCTGGAAGTAAACTTTTAGATTCCATCTTTGATGTTTATTTACCTGAAGAATTAAGTATTTCATTAGGACTCTACTTGTCCTATAGATTATCTAATTTTCTAACTGCCTTTACAACACAGGAAACAAATATGCTTGTCTGTACTGCCAGATACACATTTTTTATAGTGCTAAATAAGTCATAGACAGAGAGCAGTCTTGACCAGTGGATCACCAATTGTTGGAATTGCTATATGGTGTATCTGCTAACATGATCCAGAGCATAGGTCTGGCCCATCCTAACTAGGATTCTTCCTGAATATCCCCGCATATGGCTCAAGGCACGGCGCACTCCAAGGTCCATTACTTGTAGGTAACAAGACTGCACCAGATTTTGCTTTCTTTATAACCCTCCAGTACTTTCCCTGAACTCTTTATGGTATCAAATACCCTGTACCTGCACTCATAGTGTACTCCAGGGAAATCAACATACACGGTTTTCATGCAATGGAAATATTTCTCCAGTGAGCTACAACATAGCCCTTATTTCAGATGTCTTGAACCCCTCCCCACAAACATTAAATAATTATGCCTTACGGTCACAGAGTAGTGCAAGGGCCCAGAGGAGGCCCATGGCCAAATGTGGGCGAGAGCAGAAGGGGCCTCCTGACTAGAGCTCAGTCATTGGCCATGTTTTATTTAGCACTGCTGGAGTAGCCATAGTTACAAGAACGGAAGGTTTATGACTCTCAGAATTTATAAGAGTATTATTGTTTGAAAAGAGACTTGATGGACAAGAGGTGGTAAATAGTAAGTTTGAGTAATAAATAGAGCATAGACGTTAAAATGCTAGATGGTACTGGTTGGGGAGTTGATAAAGTGAATCACTTAATGTTAAAATTGGATGAAGTATAGACTGCAGGACAAAATAAAAACAGGCAAGGGAGATTTTGTTGATGGTACAAGATTGGAATAGAAACCTTTACTTGGTGGAGAAAAAGGTGGGAAGTTATCAACAGTTTTCCTGTTATGGAGAGGGAGGTCAGAATAGTGGCAAATGTTGGCTGGTTTTACATTATAATCTTGATGGAAGTAGAAGAGTTGGGGTCTCAGGAGGTCCATGTTAGTGTTGAATAGTCCCAGTAAAAATCAGAAGGCTAAAGAGCATTGCTGATGCACTAAATCCCCAAAGTTGACTTTCCTTGGAAATGTTATAGTCACACAGCTGAAGTACCAAATTAATCTTATATTTTCCCTGATCAGTGAGTACAAGCAAGGAGCATACTTAGGGCAAGTATCTCTGATTTTTGTTCTGAGGCAGTAAAAAACAAAGCTTTTTATCACATATATTAAGTAAGAAAGCAGACAAGCATAGGTCCCTTTATTGGAATACAGTTGCTATTTTGAAAAGCTCATGAAAATTCAGCATCGTTAGGCTATTCCTGGACTATCAAAGAAAATTGTATGATACATTTGTTGAGAATTTTTTATATAGATACCAAAGCCATGAATGATTAAAACCAAATCTGAACTAGAGGGAACGAACAAAAAATCTCATTTTATCCCTTAGTGAGAAATAATGTAATGGACAGTTTGAATGGCCATGAATGTTAAGAAACAATTTGAATATCAAGAGGAATTCCAGACTCAAACATACAATACTGTACTGTATTCCTAATGATCTCAAAACGTACTTACTGCTCAACAGAAACAGGAGTTTTGCTTGCTGCTGTGTTCACAAGGGCCAATATTGTTCTTAAATGATTGAATAATCTTAGCTTGAAATTCAGGGTTGGTTTGAACTCTTTTTTTTCAGTGCGATTCAAAATATTTCTTGAGTTTCTGACTGTTCCTGCTTGCAGGGAATAACAGAAGCCACAATATCTGAACCAGCAGCACCAACAGTATATTTTGTTGGTTCTTTTACAATTCACTAATCAACAGTGAAAGTCTAAGCTCCTTAGCACACTGATCAGGAGCAGGGGCTGCATGACATGTCCACATCTCATATCCTTCAAACCTAAAAAGGAATGGTCAGGGAGATCTAATTATAAATGTGTCATTCTGTATTTACTTTAAAAGAAAAGCTCATTGAAGGACTCTTAATGTAGATGACAAGTGAACAAACAGAAATGCAACCCAAGCTGATTGCTACCAGAGAGATTACAGGATTAAAGGAGCTGCGTTGCTTTTCTCATTGTCTCTTAAGAAAAAAAATATTTTAAAAAGTCCACCACATAGTATATTTGTATTTCTGGTGCCAGAAAGATATTTAATATTTAAGTGATACGTTACAGATTGGGTTCATAAACACAGATAACAGAAATCTTCTTTCTTTCTTTTATTTTCTTGCTATTGTTAAACTGTTAGCATTATTCATTTTGAGGGAAGCATAACTAGACACTAACTGCAGGATACATGTTCACATATGTAGTGCATCTCCTCTGAATAGTTCAGTCTGGAGTGAGGAAGTCATTTTCATCCAGTTACTCGCAATGCAGCCCTCTTCTTATTTTCTTAACGTAGGTCCTGGCTTTTTCCCAGGGGGAGAATTCTGAATTTTTTTTCCATCCTTGTTAAAGGTCTAAAAATTACTCCTCATTCCCCCTCTGATTTAACTCTTGCATAAAACTTGATAAGGTTAAATCAAAGACATCATTGTCTTTTTAGCTACAGGCACTGGCTTGGATTCTCTCTGGAGCCAGGATATACTATTTCTGAACTGACTTAAAGAAGCACTGCGAAGAAACCTGTGGCAATTGCCCCCTACTCCAGGGCTTTGCTGCTGTGTGTGCATCACACCTCTTCGGTAGGGTTAAACACCTCAGTTCTTTGCCATGGTTTCCTTCTTTCCATACTGCCCTCAGCCACACACCGTCCCTTTGGGAACACTCAAGCCCTGTTTATTTGCATTTTCATGTCCTTGAATACGGGTCAGCAATGCAGTGTATCACACATTGATTCTGGCTTTCATCTTTCCGAGTGTGGGTATTATTTGTTATATTTCAGGTGCCAGTATGAGTGATTGTCATCCACAGACAGATGTGCTTTTGAGGTAGAAAAAAAAAAAGATTGACATGACTTTTGACATTATTTTTGTCAAGACTTTAGCATCCCATTTGCTGGAATACCTAGTCTAATGAATACCTTTTACTCCTCCGGGATGTGCAATCTAATGTTATGCTATCTTTTTTCCTCTTTGATATCTAAATGTCAATCATCAGTAGGAAAATTATGTTAGTGAATAGGTAGCATGCAATTTATCCCATAGAAATTAAATATCTGTCTGGGTTAGTGAAAAAAGTCTTTTCCATACCCAAATGTAATTTCTGCATATCATTTTGTGCTTGCCAAAATCTCATTTGCACATATGGAACATTGTTTTTGTAAGTTGTCTTGGAGTGAGCGTTTAATACGTGTGGTGTTATCTTAAAAATAATTCTGTACATGTGCTACTAACAAAGGGAAAGTTACTGCAAGGAGTAGAATTAAGGCTTCTTGTTTCCCTGGGGAGTGCTCTGACTATTGAGTTAAACTAGTAGCTATTGTAGCCTGAGGCAAGAAAAGCCTTGCTGTTTCACCATAGACTTTCTTACAACAATGCAACGCTTCTTTATTTTTAAATTCATTTGGGGGTTGTGTCTTAATGCAGATGTGAAATGTACTGTCCCTCAGATGATGCTAAAAATTCTGGTACTTTACAGTCACTTTATGCTGAATTATGGTGGTACTCGTGGGGAAATCCTTATTTACCGTAAATTATTTCATCATGACTAATGATATCATAAGAAATTACAGAGAGCTAATTATGATTTTCATAACTTCAAAGTGCTATAAAAAATAAATCTTTATTCCATTCTATATATGCTTAAAAATAGCAACAGATGTTTGTTTTGTGTTCTGCAGTATTTTTTCTTTTGTGCAAAAAATTGGTGAAGCTTTTCAAGTTAAATTTCTGCTCAGTTTGGAGAGTGTGAACTATCTGAGGAGTGTCAAAAAGATAAACTTTCTAAATTCATGGCTAGAGAAATGTTGGGGCTGACCAATTCTTCCTTTTTTTTCCTTTTTAATATAATTCCTAAGGATAAATAACATGAATTTGGGCTGAATAAAGGCAGAAGAAAAATTGCGTCTCTGAAGAAGGGGGCAGTTCAGCTTGATATGTGTGGAGTTTTATGTTTCAAAGGCAAAGAAAGGGAGGTGACAGAGCTGTCTCTGTTTATGTTGTACCAAGTGAGTCAGAAGACTGGCCCACAGAATGGTCAGAGGGTGTCTGAACCTTGGCAAAAGCACATGTGAAATGTATAGCTTTCTCCAAAGGTTATCACTGTTTGCTACCTAACATAAAAAGAGTCTGCTGAAGGATTTACTATTTCCAGGCAAACAGTGGGGTCTCACCCATTCATCATCTTGCCTACTCGACAGCTTTTCACCTTTTCTGACCAAGGAATCAATCATCTTATAATTAGGCTATTTGACACTGTTATTGCAATATAAGCAGTCCCTAAGACTACCATAAAATTGCATATTAATTCAGAAATCACAAGAGACAAACTACCTTTTTGATTCATTAAATGCAGCTGCTTTGGCTATAGCAGATCAATAGTACTGGTAGAAATTTGGCTTCAGCTTCTAAAATATCATGTAAAGAGTCTATCTGGGAGGCTTTCTGCAAGGGATCTACCTGAAGTTTTCATAAGTCATCACAATTCATAACTCATTACATGACATATAAAACTGGGAAGGAAGCATTCACTCTAGCAGTAAAAGTATAGTGAAAACCTCGTTTAGAAATAGGGTTCAGGATAGGTGTGAACATTTATGCAGAGGTGTACGCACAAATGCTAATATATATATTACAGCTTTAAATAATTTCCTACCAGACATAAATAGGCTCATTAAAAATTCCTTCTTTAAGCAAGAAACCAAATAATGTGTATAGACTTGCTGGTAATTAATATCTAAACGTGTGTTGTGTGAAGTTTCCATGCGCTGTATGCATTCCAGAAGACACGGAACAACCTGTAAAAAAAAACCCAACTACTATATATAAAACTGTCTACATATACTTTCTTACTTATATAGTTATTAGACATTTGATCAAGAAAGAAAATTTATTCTTCAAAGAAATAGCAACTTCCTTTCATTCTGCATTGAATTGAAAAGTTGCAACTTAAAGAAGAAATTCCAAGAAGAAATTTTGAAGTGAATCTATTTCTATACATCTAGAACACTGTTACTGAAAATTTCATTTCAGTAATGTCAGAACAGTTCAGTCTGACAATCTCAGCACATCAGAATATAATATTGAAATATAAGAAACAGTATTGCATTATTTAGAAAATAGGTTTTAAAACAAGCACAAATAGAAATAGAACAAGATTGTAGCATCAGGACAAAATCAAGTAAGAAAGCCCAATGTTCCATTTTTATTCGAAGCATTTGAATTTTTCTGTCAAATACTACAAAAATCAATGTGTTCACTGAAAACTTTCAATTTCAATGAAGCAGCATTTCCTGAGGGAGGATGGTTCTTTGGAAAAATGTTACCAGCTCTATCAGATAAATGGTTTGAGATAGACACTCCTCTCTGAAAAGGACCATTAATTTTGAAGGTGACAATTTCTGCAGTGAAGGAATAAGGTAGACAAGAATTGACGTTACTTCATCAAGAGTGAATCCAGATAACTTCCTTTTAAGAGAGAAAGAGACCATACATTTGTTTGCTTCAATAAGTTGGCTGCAGCTTCATGTTGGCCTGGAGGGAAGAGGAAATTGGATTGAGTGAATGGATGTGAGAGGGTGCGTGTGTATGTGTGCCTCTGTGTGTGTGTCTCTCAGTGCCCGTAATATTGATAAGACAAAAGGAGGTTGTGTGGTTTTCCACTGTTGTTCTGTTGTGTTAGTATTGTAGCAAAACAGTGGAGAAGTTTTTGAATGACTCATGAGCAGAGACAGAGCTGCCTGGCAAACCCAAGAACCTAGTGACTGTATACTCAGTCCCTCTCTGAATGACAGTGATCTCTTGCATATAAATTTTCCATTTCCTATCCCATCCTGATGACATAATTTCTGTAACTTTTCCCTGAACCTATAAAAGAAAAATGCTCAAAATCCTTGTCAGTTACCTCAGTTACAAGAGGCAAAAATCCCGCTACTCCTCCATTCATAAAAACCTGTATCCCTGTAAGTGGACAAATCTTTTCATTCATGTGCCGGTGAAAGACGGAAAGTACTTTGAAGAGAAAAGCTAATATGAATAAAAGTGATCTCCAGAGTACATTTTCGAAGAAGTGCTCAAATTCACACACAACTTTGGTTAATGGAATTTCTGCACCTATCCCCTCTGGAGGGCTTTCAAAAGGTACTCTGTTTATGAGCAGCTAATTAAATCTGCTTTCTGCTATGCAGGTAATTAGTAGTTTTTAACAATTATTCAGGTGCTGTAAGTAAAAGGTAAAGATGAGTTTTAATTTTCAAATGTTGATTCTTTTTCCACACTGGAATATGTATGCTGTATACTAACAGGCAGCTGCCACCATCTTTCCAATTTGTCAGTCAAATAACCAAAAAAGAAAAATGCTTTTCTATTTTTTGGAAGTGTCAACCTTAGGGCTGTGATCCATAATCCAGTGGATTTAGCAGACCCAGGTTTTGGGTCAGAACTTGAGTTGCTGTAATTGTAGACAATCAATTTAAAAAATATATGTGTGCATGCACACACACACACACTCTCAGCTTGAACTTAATCAAGAAAAATGTTCTTTGGTTTATGAGGTCACATTAGATAATCGTACTGGTCCCATCTGGCTTTACCATCCATGAGGTTAATTTATTGATACAACTGAAAAATAATGTATAACTGTGCAAAATTAAATTTGATTTATGAAGACTGATAGCTGCTAAATAGAAAAGGTAAATGAAATTTCATTAATAGTAACAGGAACTCAGAGTTATTTGTTCTGTTAAATTTTATTTTCCTTATCACCAGCAAGAGTGTATTCTCATGGTGATGATTTGAGGCTTTTTTTTTCAACCTTCTATTTACTTCATTTTCATAGTGTTGCAAGTCTTATTACTCCAGTGAAGTAACTCTTCATATTTTTAGGTCTTTATGAGGTCAGCGTGTGCTCCAATAATTGTGAGGAATTTTGACAAATGAAGAAAAAAGTTTGTTTTGCCTAATTCTTGTTGTCATCTCAGGTATCTCTAAAAAAGAATTAATACCATCTACACTGCATAAATTTAAATTTATGTAAAGTAAACATTTATGTTTCTGTCAGGGCTGCTGCACCATATTGTTCTGTAGAAGGTAAAGGCTTCACCTTACCTTGTGGCTTACACAGATACTTTCCTTCACCCTCTCAGTGCACAGTAAGCAGCATTTCTTGGTGATTCCATTCTCCTGCTCCAATTAGTGCTTTTTGTCCCATAATTACTCTGTATTTAAAATAATATTATTTAAGCCTATCTGTGGTTGAATGCCTTTCTAATTCTCAAAGAGCAATATAGCATCTTCACGTTCCATTTCAGACACAGTAAGTCAAAATAGTCCAGCCTAGAGATGGCTAACACACATGGCTCATATATATGGCTAATATTTTGTCTAGGATGAAGTGACAATCCTTGAATGCTATAAAAGCTTTTAAAATCTATGTTTAATGCAATCCAAGACTGCATTTTGGAGAGCGGTGAGGTGACACCCAAAGATTTGCACAGCCCAGGGAAGCAGAGGGTAGAGGAAAACACATTCTTAGCTCTTCGGAGCTGTTTTGTATCCATAGGCTGATTTTTGTTGCTGATTCTTGGTATTCTGATATTATTATGGTGACAGTATTATTTAATGGTGACGTGACAGTGTTATTATTTATGGTAGTATTGTGGTGACAGACAGTGAATCACTAAATTTGCAATTGGCAGCAACTGCAGATAGTTATTGACTGTATATCTTTGCTATGGTGGGGGCAAAAGAGCCAGAAGTATGGCTTCCTACAGGTGAGGACTTTTGGTGAAGGAAAAGCAGTCCTGGAGAGCTCTTTTAATCCTGGTGGAAAGGACCAATTGGAGCCACTGAAGCTTTGGGCCATTAAGTGTTATGTGGTGAAGTATTTTGAATGTAACCTCATCAAAGACTTTGTTTAGGAGCGCATGCTGTGTAACTTGACGTATTATCAGAGTTCCTCAATACTAGTGCTCGTGAAAGGAAAAAGAGAAATACGATTTTGTGTTTCAGAAAGAAATGCAATTTTGTGCAATAGCATCATACTGCTGACATATTCAAGTTTTTGATGGGTTTTTTTGCTGCATTGGTGCCATGAAGCAAGGCTTCTTGCTACAGAGTGTCACGGGTGGTGAAATTTGAAGGTATATCATGACCAACAATTTGAAGGTAGTTATTATTTCTAAGCATGTTCTCTTTTCTGGTGATACTACACTTAAAAGGCAGAAACACATTTTTGCACATCCACAAATCCATCTGTTTTATCATGGAAGGCAATGAGGTTGGTCAGGCGTGTTTTGCCTTTGGTGAATTTGTCCTGACTGTTCCTAGTTACCTGCTTCTCCTTCATATGCTTAAAAATGTGTTCCAAGAGGACTATTAAAGTTACAGTGTAACGCTTTTCATACTGGAAGACTAAGTCATCTTTAGTTGACAGAAATATATGAAGCATTTTTAACTTACAAAAGACTGTACAAACATTTTTACATTGTAATTACCTGTGGGAAATAATGCCATAAACTGTAGAACATCTTACTCCAACATTGCTGAGTCTGCATCTTTCTTTCCTATACCCTCCATCTTCCCTGACCTCGTTCTGTTAGATTACAAATACGTTTCTTAATTGATCTGATTGCCTAAAATACAAAAAAACCTGCTCCCCTGGTTTATGTTCCCAGATTTGTTTAATTTCTTCTTCTTTTGAACTGGTGGCTGTTGCTATAATGTTTGTTACTTCTGATTTGGGACATACTTCATGGAGTGACCGAGTGCTTGGATGATCAAACAGTTTACAGAGCCACTTAAAAACAGCCAGAAGTTCCTATTCACTGTTTTGTTAATGAAAGCCAAGATTTCTGGAGAGGAGAGCATCCCTGGGAAGGTTTTGTAAGTTATTGTAGAAATGACATATCATGTTTAATCTGTGAGGTCAGCTGAGCCTTGATGCCTCACACATTTTTAAATCGATCCTAAGGACCTGTAAGTAGATCTGTAAACCCATTCCTTTGAAGTATATTGCCATGAGAAAGAGCTATATTAGTGTGACTTTGGGAGCTCCTGTACTCCCACCGCAGTGCAAAGGCTATCCACATGAATACTTAAGTGGGAGGTTGAAATTGGAATTGTATGGTTCACAGCATTTCACTTTAGAGGGACTAAAAAGCATCCTTCTCTCTGTACAGTTTTTTTAATTTTCTTCCGCTGAGTATCACTTGGCCTTTAGTTAACTAAAGGCTTTTTAGGCTGCTGGAAATAAAATATCAAATTAGGTTCAAATAGCTGC
This sequence comes from Opisthocomus hoazin, assembly GCF_030867145.1. NCBI lineage: Eukaryota > Metazoa > Chordata > Aves > Opisthocomiformes > Opisthocomidae > Opisthocomus > Opisthocomus hoazin. The sequence goes on from NC_134417.1 coordinate 84,106,295, forward strand.
CTTTTTATCCTGGCAGCTGCAGCTGGCTTCCTCACACCTGGAACCTGTTTTAACTTGACACTAGGGGGAAAAAAGTCTTCCCCCAAACCTCACATAATAACTTTTTCCTCATTTATCTGCTTTTCTGTTCTGTGGGGGATGTCATCCCTAGGATGTGAGGTCAGTGGATGAAGCATGAAAATGTAAACCCTGTCAGAGAGTGCGGAAAGTGCTGCTCCTCTGCACCACTCAGCACAAGCCACTGAAAAAGAGGTAGATGGCAGCCAGGTGTTGGCAATCGGGGGTCCCATGGGCCACCAGCACCCGGCAGGGCACAGCAACCACTGCCACGGGTGGTCCCTTGGAGGGATTCCCACACCACCACTGACTGCTGCACTGCCAGGGTGCTGGCTTTGCTCCCTGCCCAGGCAATGCTGAAGAACCTTTTTGTTGTCTTTGTTTTCCACAAACAGCTTTCTATTCTCAGACAGATTTACCCTCTATCTATTCTTCAGTTTCTGCTGGGAGCCAAAAAAGCCTACAACCCAGTATCTTCCATTTAAAGCAGGTTCAGAGAATTCCTTCTGAATGGTTTTTGTGTTCCTTTTTTCTTACATATTAGATTTCTCACCAAAGTCCCAGCTGTTTTCTCTTATCCTTTCTCTATGATTTTACAGTAAAGAAACTGATGAAACGCACGATCCTATCAGACTTGTGGCAATCAGCGCACAAGAACTGAAGTGCTGGTTCTCCAGTGTGCTTTACTGGCAAAGTCATTTCTCTCGCTTTAATCAGTGTTTTTATTGGCTTTTTCATCTGCACTGAAGCTTATTGGACTCTGCAGTTCTAACAAATGCAGGTTGTTACAAGGGCATGCAGAAGTGCATTATTTTACGTGTCCCATAGGAAGAAATACAGAAGGTATTGCTCAGTTGATTGCAGAGATAAGGAAGTGGTGCATGACTATTCGAAGTGGATGTTATGATTTGTCTGGTTAACTCTGATGCCAGCTGAGATTGCCATGATGACTAGAGGTGCAACTCCCAGAAGGTCAACCTTCACTTGAGTCATTCCTGTAATGGACTTACAGTATACTTCTGTGTTAAGACTTGGCTCAATTTGAACTCTGCACTGAGTGAATTACTTGATGAGGACCAGCAAAAGCAATGATTCCTCTCAGGAGTTTCTGTTTGATAGCACCCCAATCTCTAATTTACTGTGTGCATGTATTAGAATGCAAATCATTCTTACAGAGTTGTATAATCAGTGTTTATCCTGACCTGTTATTTGCATAAGTACATTATGTAATGACTCTGATTTTATAGTTTTCTGATTTCTATGAAAATAATAGCCCTTTTTCTTAGCTAAATTGAGACTTGAGGCTCGTAGCACTGACCTGATAGCCAGTATTTTCTTCTTCAAATGACTTTTTAAAACCTATCTTTGCCATTGTGCATCTTCTCTGTGTGGTGATATTTTTATAGTTCTGATCCTTAAGGATGTGACAGAAGGAAGGATGCTAATGATGAAAAAACTTTTTTCGAACCCACGGTTATAGCTTGAAAAAGCAAGTAAACTCTACAATCCATTGAATAAAAGCTGTTGCCTTCTTTTGCAAATCTTATCTCATAATATGTGTCAACATAAATCACTTACCAATGGGCAGGTTGGGGACAGATGAATATAGATGATGTTTACAATTCTTCTTTTATAATAATAAAAAATAGTGATGCATATATTTGATTGTACTCTGCTCCATCCTTCTAAGTCACTTTTTTCTTTCACAGTATGGAGCACATTTATCTGCTGTAATTTAAATATCAAAAGTTAGACATGTAAGTCTGAGTTAGTGACTTTGTATCCCCTTGTAGTCAGTACAGAAAGGTAAATATCTCTGTTTGCCTTATTTTCAGATAGGTATCCAGGAGATATCAGAACATTTTCTTCTAGATCTACCTATGTCTTTACCCAGATGATAAAGTTTAGGTTTGAATGTCTAACTTTTGGACAGTGATTTATCATGAATCCATGATGCGGCTTTTCTAGTTAGGGATTATTTTTTTTTGTCTTTGCATCACTTAGCACAACAGGGCATTTCATCTGATTGCAATAGAAATAAATGGTGGTGGCAATATCTTTTCTCTATGAAAGAAATGAAAGTCAGTAGAAAAAATCAAGTTTAAAATGTCAGCCAGGTAATTATTAGTTAGGGCCAGTCTTCACATGTGGTCCCATTATGTCCTATTCCTTGGCATGAAACTTGCAATCTGCGCATAAATGTTCTTGCCTTGATCATTGCTAGCTTTCCTCTTTTGCCACTCCACACATCCTCTCTTCAGTGCCAGGGTAGTGCCAAATGTACTTATAACTCATGCAAAAGCTTGGATCAAAGGTGATCCGTGGAAAGCGAAGAGACAGACCTCTAAGCTCTGAAGATTCAGTTTCTTTGCATCTTCTTCTGAGCTTGGAAAGCACAATAGATTGGTACTAATAAGTGTGCATGCACGCTGACATTAATAACTGAAAGCATGCAACATTATTGTTTGAGGTGTAAAGCTTGATATGTGGCGAAACGTTTAGAAATCCGTAGCATTTATATTTTGATACTAGATTATTCTTTGAAGCAAAGAATACTGTGACAGATACAGTTTAAGTACTGTTCCAAGCAATGCTGCACTTAGAGTTGAAGTAGTAGCAGTAAAACTAAAGAAGCATTTAGGAAGTATTAGATGACTTATGCAAGATATGTTTCATCCACATAACTGAAAAACGTGGGCAAAATAATGAACAGGTACCAAAATAACCATAAGAAATAAGGCCAAATTTTGTCATGTTGTGAGTCACCTTGTTCTGACAAAGTACTCAGCAACACGTTGTTTTGAATTGATGATCATCTGTGACTGTGAAAGTAGGTAACATTAATTTAAATCATAGAACCTTACAACCTGTAACACTTTTTTAAAGGAATAAGAAGTGATTATGGCAAATGCAGAAGGAAAGTGAAGAACGCCTGGGCTAATTTAACATGAGATCAGAACAAGACAAATTTACCATTCATGGCCATCTCCATTGCCTTGTGTTTCTCTTCCAGCAGTGTCAAACAGGATGTTTACATTTTAGGTGGCTGAGGTTATGTCCTAGAAACCCATTTTTAGTGGTGCCTCTTGCTTTCTTCTGTATTTTTAGAATTAGAAATAGTATTTAATTTATTAGCTGCATTTTTTAAGTTTAAAGTGGAATTATTCAGAGCTAATGATATCTTTTCTCTTGTGTATGTTCATCATTTACCTCACTGTGACTTCAAAGTCATTTGCGTCCAGCCTATTCTCTTATAATGCAATTAAATCACATTGCTAGAAGGTCAGTTGGCCAAAAGAGATTTGAAATTTTTATTCTGTTTCTACAATATTTTTCTCCACTTGTTGGCCAGTTTTCTGTGTAAATTTAAAAAATGCAATATCATAAGCCAAGAAAAACTAGCAATGGTGGTAAGGCTAGAGTCACATAACTGAAAATATATGACCTACAGATATTTCTAAAATAGCTCTAGTGATTTTCTGGGATAAATAATTAACATGCCCAAGAAATACATTCATAGAACTTCTTACACTACTTTGCCTTCGTATAACCCTAAGATTAGAAAATAGGTTTGTCCTATTAAGACATTCATCCTAGTTATCTATTTCAAAGAGAATTCTATTTTGGAGAGAATAAACACAATAGAAAATGAGGTTTTTTACTTCTTTCTGCACATGTCCATTAGCTCACTTCCTTTGTCCCCTGGTCTGTGTGCTGATTACTTGGGATATATCACTAACTAGTATCCCACAATTGCAGCACCCTGAACAGATACCCAAGATAGCACTTAGTAAGGCGGCTCAGGTACAAGAAGCAAGTTGGTTACCTTACAGTGTTTTGAACCGACTTATCCATCTTCTCTGCAGGGCTAATTAGTCCAGGCAAAGTGCCAGGTTAAATGGTTCTGCTACCCAATGTAGCCTGATAAAAGATACCTCACGTATCTCTGCTTGCTGCCAAATTTGCTATGAGAAGTGATCTAAGCTACCAGCTACCACCCAGATCCTGCTGGAGCCCTTGAGCATCCATGAAGAGCCAGACTTGCAGAGCGAGCTGAGCTACGCTGAGATGATGGGCTATAGCACACTCATGGTTGACCAAAAGCCTCTCAGCTGCCCGGGGGCTGCATACTGGGTAATGTTACATTCCCTGTTCAAACAGATATGTGCTTTAAAACACCTGCTGATTTTCAGCCCGATTTTATATCAAGTAGCCTTTTGAGTATGCATGGTTTTTGCCTTGGAAATTATGCTACTAAATTGTAGGCAACAGTATGCAACAATGGTAAATATCTGTGTTTCTGCATGTGTATATTTTTGTTGAATAAAAATTGTGTATATGGGATATCCTTGTGGTTAGTAAAGGGTATGAAGTGTTTGAAATGTAAGAGTAGCACAATGGCCATACCAGCGTCAGACACGGCAGTCAGTTTCCTATGGCAAACATGTAATTTCTATTGTCATTAATGACAGTTATATATCTGCCATAAGAGCAAAATAGTTCCTTGAGAAACATATTCCCTGCAATGTAACGTTGCATATTCTGCACCAAATTATACCTCAGCACTTCAGGTGTTCTTCCATTCAGGAAAAATAAAGCATTCAAATTGCTGTAGACGATTTCGTTTTGATCTTTACTCTCTGAAGGAAGAAAAAACTTCCAAACCTCTATAACATTATAAACACTACACATTTTCCAATTCTACTTTTTGCCATCTGTACAAAAAAACCAGCAATAAAACTGTTCCCACTGGTAAGCAAAATAATAACAAGGAACATAGGATGGGTGATAAAGCGAATATTATCTTTTGCTTTTCTCAGTGTAGACTGCTTGACACACATGTATAGCAGCAATATTTTTAAATGGAAATGCTTGCTGTTGACAGAGCAAATATACATCCATGTGAAGCATTTGAATGATATAACCCAAACCATTCTGCTCTCACTTCTTCCAGTAGGAGACTGTTCTGCAATCTAGTAGATCTCACCTTTAGGAATTATTTTTTTCTTGAACTTATCTTGATGCTTCTTATCTAAATTCCACCTCAGTACTGTGTAGAAATCTCTATGGACTTCCTGAGATAATTCCTCTACGTAGGTACTTATATCCTTCAAATCACTAACAAAGGTTCTCCCTTCCCAAATCTACCTCATGTTACCTTCATTTGGGCTTGTGATGGGACCTTTTGCTTCTTCCCCCTCTGGCTCATCCATTCAGGCACAGATATGGCAATCAGGAGGAAGGTCTGGCAGTCAGGAGGACTATGGGTGGAGACAAGGTCAGAAGGGGATCAGATTTTACAAAGGAAAGGCAAAGAAAAGATCTGCATGGAACAAATTCCTGCTAGGTCCATAAGGAGAGTTCCATATAGTCAACTCTAGAACCAGCAATGCTTTGCATTCTGGAGATATGCAGAATTCTCAACTGTTTATTTTACAGGCTTTTTTTATTAAAAAAAAAAGGTATTATCTTGTATTACAGGTCATTTACCTGCTCTTTTTAGTGTTTAGACTGTCTAATGAAAGGCTATGGGAACCATTAGAACATGAAGGGTTGCACGCTTATAACTTTAACGACATACCCATCTCTCAGAAAAGAAATGCTTTAATCATCTCTTGGCAAATTTCAAGTAAAGACCAAAGAAATAATACTTTTAGAGTTACTTGATGTCCTTAGAAGAAAAAAATGGTAGTTGTAATAAATAAATGAGCAGATAGAGTTATTGAAAATGAGCAACAATCATCTCAGATTCTGATTCTGCATGTTCCAGTAATAAGGTCTATCAGCAGAGAAGGAGTTACCAAAGCTAAAGCCTTTAAGATTAAGGAAAGATTTAAAGACTTGAGATCAAAAACCCTGGAGCTTTGGCTCCTGAAGACCAAAAGATGCTTTAGATGGACTGAATACTTGTTTGAGGCTTTGAAATGCTATGAGATGAGATAATGCTGTAAGACCACTAGAGCTCTGAGGCCTCAGACGTCATTGCCTTTACATTTTTGGGTCATTTGCGTGGATTGATTTAGAGTATGCTGCACTTAAAAGAATCTTAAAATCCTTCCAAGAAATATCTTTATTTAGGAAGAATAAATTCCATGACACCCAAAATATCTACTACAAAATTTGTTTAAATCTTTTCATAAAGGCAAGACAGAAAAATATTGCGAAGCAGTGAAACCTAGGGTGCAATTCTGAGTGCACCCAGACTCAGCTGGGTGAAACAGATTTTCCGAAATTTAGACTACACCAGTCATGATATCATTGTGTTTCATTGATTTGATTCTCTCCTGCCTCACATCTAATTTATAGCTGTGCAGCTGGTATGATTTAGAAGCAAATACCCTGCAGAAACTGTAAATGACAGCATATGTTGCCAAGGTATGGACTACTGCAATTTGTGAGCCAGAACATTGAACCAAAGAGGGACTGCAGTCAGAATTAAGGAATAAAGAATCATAGAATCATAGAAAGTTTTGGGTTAGAAGGGACCCCTAGAGATCGTCTAGTCCAACCCCCCCGCAGCGAGCAGGGACACCACTAACTAGATCAGGTTGCTCAGAGCCCTGTCCAACCTGGTCTTGAATGTTTCCAGGGATGGGGCCTCCACTACCTCTCTGGGCACCCCGTTCCAGTGCTTCACCACCCTCATTGTAAAGAATTTCTTCCTTATATCTAGCCTAAACCTACCCTGTTTTAGTTTAAAACCATTACCCCTCATCCTGTCACTGCTGTCTCTACTAAAAAGATTGTCCCCATCTTTCCTATAGGCTCCCTTTAAGTACTGAAAGGCTGCAATCAGGTCTCCCCGCAGCCTTCTCTTCTCCAGGCTGAACAAGCCCAACTGTCTCAGCCTGTCCTCGTAGGAGAGGTGCTCCAGCCCTCGGATCATTTTAGTAGCCGTCCTTTGGACCTGCTCCAACAGTTCCATGTCCTTCTTGTGCTGAGGGCTCCAGAGCTGAACGCAGTACTCCAGGTGAGGTGTCACCAGAGCAGAGTAGAGGGGCAGAATCACCTCTCGACCTGCTGGCCACGCTTCTCTTGATGCAGCCCAGGACACGGTTGGCCCTCTGGGCTGCCAGCGTACATTGCCGGCTCATGTCCAGCCTTTCGTCTATCAGCACCCCCAAGTCCCTCTCAGCAGGGCTGTTCTCGGTCCTTTCATCCCCCAGCCTGTATTGATACTGGGGATTACACCGACCCAGGTGTAGGACCTTGCACTTGGCCTTGTTGAACCTCATGAGGTTCACACAGGCCCACCTCTCCAGATTGTCTAGGTCCCTCTGGATGGCATCCCGTCCTTCTGGTGTATCAACCATACCACTCAGCCTGGTGTCATCTGCAAACTTGCTGAGGGTACACTCGATGTCACTGTCCATGTCATTGATAAATATATTGAACAGCACTGGTCCCAGAACGGACTCCTGAGGGACTCCACTCATCACTGGTCTCCATCTGGACATTGAGCCATTTACCACTACCCTTTGGCTGCGACCATCCAACCAATTCCTTATCCACCAACGGTCCACCCATCAAATCCATGGCTCTCCAATTTAGAGAGAAGGATGTTGTGGGGGACCGTGTCAAAGGCTTTACAAAAATCCAGATAGATGATGTCCATTGGTTTTCCCTTGTCCACCCTTGTTGTTACACCATCATAGAAAGCCACTAGGTTGGTCAGGCAGGACTTGCCCTTGGTGAAGCCATGCTGGCTGTCTCGAATCACCTCCCTGGCCTCCATGTGCCTTAGCATAGCTTCTAGGAGGATCTGTTCCATGACCTTCCCAGGCACAGAGGTGAGGCTGACAGGTCGGTAGTTCCCAGGGTCTTCCTATCTACCCTTTTTTGAAAAGGGACACAATGTTTCCCTTTTTCCAGTCACCAGGGACTTCCCCTGACTGCCATGACTTTTCAAATATCATGGAGAGTGGCTTGGCAACTACATCAGTCAATTCCCTCAGGACTCTGGGATGCATCTCATCAGGTCCCATGGACTTCTGTACGTTTGGGTTCCTCAGGAGGTCCCGAACCTGATCTTCACTTACAGCTGGAGGGATTTTACCCTCCTGCTCTCCTTCATGCCATCCTTTGACTCGGGAGGGGTGAGGAGAGAGGTTGCCAGTGAAGACTGAGGCAAAAAAAGTTGTGGAGTACCTCAGCTTTCTCCTCATCTGCTGTTACTAGTTTGCCAGTCTCGCTCATGAGCGGGGGTACGCTTTCTTTGACAATCTTTTTCCGGCTGACGTACCTGTAGAAGTCCTTCTTCTTATTTTTCGCATCCCTTGCCAAGTTCAGCTCCAGCTGTGCCTTGGCCTTCCTGACCCCATCCCTACACAACCGGGCAGCTTCCCTATACTCTTCCCAGGAAGCCGGTCCCTGCTTCCACTGCCTGTGCAGTTCCCTCTTCTTCCTTAGTTTGCCCAGCATCTCTTGCCTCAGCCATGCCGGTCTCTTCCCTTCTCTGCCCGACTTCTTACACCTTGGGATCGAGAGCTCTTGCGCTCTGTGGAATACATCCTTAAAGACCTGCCAGCTCTGTTCTGTTCCCCTTCCCTGAGGACCGTTTCCCAGGGAGTCCTTCTGACTATCTTCTTGAAGAGCTGGAAATTTGCCCTCCTAAAATTTAGGGTCCTGACTATGCTCTTCGTTATTCCCATTTCCCTCAGTAGTACTAGTTCCACCAGTGCGTGGTCACTGCAGCCCAGTCTACCTCCGATCTTGACATCCCCAACAAGCTCACTCGCATTGGTGACCACCGGGTCTAGTATTGCATCCCCTCAGGTAGGGGTGCTTATTACCTGGCTTAAGAAGTTGTCCTCAATGCATTCTAGGAACCTGCTGGATTGCCTACATCTTGCCATGTTTCTTTTCCAGCAGATGTCGGGGTGGTTGAAGTCCCTCAGTGGAACGAGAGCCTGCTAGCGCGAAGCCTCCTGGAGTTGGAGGAAGAACGCTTCGTCTATCAGCTCCTCTTGATCTGGCGGCCTGTAGTAGACACCAACCACTAGGTTCCTTTTGTTGTCTCTCTCTCCGGTTCTTACCCATAAGCTTTCAACCTGCTCGTGGTTATTCTTCAGGGACAACTCTTCACTCTGTAGTGCTTTCTTGATGTAAAGGGCAACGCCCCCGCCCCTCCTTCCTCGCCTGTCCCTTCTGAACAGCCTGTTCACAAGGAGGGTATTTTTAAGGCAAAAGGAGACTATCCCAGGCCAGTACGCTTGTACGTTACATCTTGTTACACACAGAACCTGCCACTGCAGCCTGACGGTTTTACCTAGGCGCAGGATTCTCTATATGCAGTCCAAACACACCTATTTGGAATCTAGAAGGAAAAGTGGAAATCCAGATAGAATTAGTTAAATCAGGTTGCTGTACTCATATCAACACACATAATATATATGTAAGCATACTAAATGTATGCTAATTAGTGACAATGAAATAAGGAAGTTCGAGAATTAGAGGAGAATGAGGAAGACGTGTACTGGGCCCTGGACTTCAGGAGATCAGACTTTGGCTTTTCAGGGAACAGATAGGCAAGATCCTGTGAGATGCAACTCTAATGAAAAAAACGGCTCAGGAGAGATGGCAGGTCTCTAGGGACAGAAAGTGTGAGAATGCACTTTCTTGGTACTCAGGAAAATGAGATGTACCAGAAAACTGGCTTGGTAAGTCAGGACTGAGTTCCAATGAAAAAGCGCTTATACAGGAAGGACAGGCTACAGAAGAAGAATACAGAAAATATACAGAACATGGGACGATGCTAGGAAAAACAATCTGCACTAGAGTTCAAACTGACAATGGACATCAAGGAAAATAAGAAGAGCTTCTATCACTGCATTAGAAGTAAAAGTAAAAAAAGAGGAAAGCACTGCTGAATGGGGCAGGTTATTTAGTGACAGCAAATGCAGACAGGCAGAATTGCTCGGTGTTGTCTTTGTGACCTGCAGCAAAAAGCTCTCCCAAGCCTTTATATGCAGAGATAGTTTTCGAGGAGAAAAACTATGATCTATGGTAGCAGAGGACAATTGAGTGAAGGATCTCTTAAGAAATCGTGACACAGGACAGTCCATGGGTCAACATGTATGCGTGTGAGGATGCTCAGAAAGGTAGCTGGTATCACAGAAAGGTCACTCTGTCTTCTTTGAAAGTTGTGAAGGTTAGGGTTTAAGGCTGGAGAAAAGCCGATGTTGCACCCATCTTCAGAAAGGGCAAGAAGGAATGCTCCAGGAAACCAGAGGCTGGTCAGCTTCACTTTGAACCCTGAGAAAATTATGGAGTGTGTTCTTTTGGAAGCTATTACCAGGCACGTGAAGGACAAGGTGATCACTGGGACTAGCCAGTAGGATTAATCAAGGGCTAATTGTGTCTGACCAACCTTATTGCCTTCTACAATGGAATGACAAGCTCTGTGGATAAGCAGACAACAGTGGTTGTTATCTACTTTGACCTAAACGAGACTTTTGACATGGTCTCCTGTAGCATCCATGAATTCAAATTCAGACATTTCAGTCTCAATGAGTGGTTTAGTACAAGGGTGAAAAACTGCCTGAATTGTTGGAATCAAAGAGAACCAATTAATGGTTTGTACTCTGCCTGGAGGCCTGCTATGAGTGGAATAACATTGTGCAACTGGCAGTATTCGCTAGAAACACAGAAAATGTGACAGCTAAACAGTGTTGGAATTCATGACTAAGATGTACCCTTGTGTCAGTTCATTACCTGGCTGTCTAGACGCCTGCTCATATTTTAGGTGGCAAATCTGCTTCTTTTAAGAAAGAAGTAGGAAATGAAGGTGGGAGACTCACAGCAACACTGAATTCTTTGCAGCATGCAGAGAGAGAAGTCAGGGGGTCTTAAACCTCCATGTGTGCCCACAGATTCTTGGCATAGTGACTCCGACAGGAGACTTCAAGCCTGTCCTGTGAGGATTCCTTAGGGAGCACATTAGGGTGAGGATAAGAAGGGAGACACATTTCAGGGATAGGAGCAAAGTACGAGGTGATGTGGGGACTCCAGGTAGCTCTCCAAGAGTAGTAAGGCTCATTTTAGGATGAATCTTTTAAATACATAAGAATTTCATCTCAGAAATCTAAAAATTTTCTCTCCCACCGCTCAACTCCATCATAATGACCTGTGGTATATAGGCTTTTGTTATACCATTGTCATCTTTCCTTGCTCAACAGAGCACAGCCTGTTGTAATAGGTCCTGTGTCAGACGATGAATGATCCACAGCATTCGTTCAAAAACTGTCACTGCTTACAGGAAAGATGTTTCCGAGTACACTGTTCCTACTATCCAAGGACCAGGAGTCATGGTTGTAAGTCATGTTCTCAGTCCTTAGCAAGTCTTCCTCAAATGTCAAAAAAAAAAAAAAATCTCAGCTAAGTTTTGATCTCAGTGAAATCTATGGCAAAATTTCTGCTTGACATAATGACAGCAGGACTTTCCCTTCACATCTAGAAATAAAAGATCATAGAACCATAGAATAGTTTGGGTTGCAAGGAACCTTTAAAGGTAATCTAGTTCAAGCCCCCTGCAATGAGCAGGGACATCTTCAACTAGATCAGGTTGCTCAAAGGGCAGGTCACGAGGATATCAATAGTTGTAAGGATTTAAACTACCAGGGGTGCTGCTAGCAGTTCAGCTGTGGCACCTTGGACCAGTGCCTCATGTTGGTCTTCACACTGTTGTGGTGATGTGACAGAGCTGCCACACTGGTTATCCCTGGCTTGGCTATTTTTTCACCACACTCTAGTTTTTTACACTGTGTCTGAAGTAGCTATGTCCATAAAAATATATAAATATATATAATATATATATTATATAGAAATGTGTAATAGAGTTTTGTTTTTTAATGACAAACTGTAAAGAAAATAAATAGAATTAAGAAAATAGGCAAAAAAAATACAGATGAAGAATCAGTATGAAGCGATTTCCCTTGCTACAAGTCTTACTTCTGCCTTGTGCTATGGCAGGGCAAGTTGAGAACCTGTAATTGTGCTCGCTGACAGGCTGTCTCAAGAAACAAGCATTTGATTGTGATCATCTTTGACAAAGATATAGGGCACAAGCAGCCATGGACACCTAATTTATGGATTTCTAGCTTGTTTTATAAACTGTCTGTAGGGTTAAATTGCTGAATAGGAAATGCAAAGTGAGCTGGAGACAAGGTATTTGAAAAGCAGAACTCAAGGAAGACTAATAATAACGACAGACTAAGATCAGAGAGCTAAAAGACTACTTCAGTTAAATAAACAAGGAAGCCTCTGACCTCTCTGAAATTCAGTAAGACCGTTATCAGTCTAAGAAATAATGTTGCTTTATCAGCTGATTTTTAAATGGGCCCTAAGTATCAAGTACAACAAATTGTTAGATGTATTTATAATAAAGGACCCCGCAGTTAATTTGTGATTTTACTGTTGTGCACTGATTGCTGCTGTTTTCTCAAAGGTGGCTTCTCCTTTTCCCAGGAGAATGTCCATTACCTTTCTTCAGAAAAAGGCAGCTAGCTGAGGGTAAAAAAAAAATGGGGTATTTAGTCCAGCTGATTTCTTCAGCTCTAGAATTTTATTTTACTTTTACTTATTTCTTTTTATCCTGACCCCCCCCCCCCCCATGGTAGTGTTTGATTACAAATTCCAGGCTGGGGTGAACACTTAAACTGTCAGTGTTTATAGACATATTACATTTTTCATTGCTGAACCATGACATGAAATGTAGTGTCACTGAGTTTGGCTTCAATACTGTGAGGAATTTTCATTTCTGGCAGTAGGCTGCTGGGTGACTCGCGGCAAATCGCTTCTATCTCAATGTTTCACAACTTTGCCGTCTCATATGGAAGACAAAGACTTTTACTGATGCAAGTATTGCTGTAGAAAAGGGCTGTGTCTACATTATGCTATCTCTAATCACAAAACAGAAGCAGATCAATGTGACTTTTATGTCTGACTGAAATTGATGCACAACAGTTGTATTTTGAATGAACTGAACGCCTGTGAAAATATGACCCTGTGAAATCAACAGGGTAAGTTTCCCATTCGACAGTGCCCATATGGAGCACAACAGTGAAACTGGTGAGGCGCAAAACAGTTATGACCTCACACCTAGATTCATCGCTGAATCAAATTCCAAATTATGACCTAAGAACTATGCACAGAAAACTATTAGGTCTCAAAAAGGTCTAACAAAACCATAACACCAAGCTGTTTGGAGACAACTTACAGATACATAAAAGAATTTCATATAAATTCATATTTACATTTGTATATGATTATTATAGCCACAAATTATTCATACACCTTTTCTCTCATCAGCCACGTAACCAACACTGTGCCTAGTTAGCAAGTGCTCAAGAAACCCTGCAAAACAGGAATAAGTGCTAATTCAGTAGGTAAAATACCCTTTTTTCAGAGTTGAATTCTTAATAAAGTGAGATTAATTGGGCTGAATTTAGATGCAGAGATGCATGAGGATTGATTCAGCTATGGGACTCAGGCAGACATGCTCTGACAGCTTTAGCTACAAAATATAAAATGTTATGTATGGTTTCTACTCATTTATTCTGCCAAAGGCTATCATTTCCATGGCAGATCAACAGATTGGGCCATGTGTCCAGCAGTCCCCTGTCACTGCCAGGCCCAGGGCAGACAGAGTGTGCCAAGATGCAGCGTTTCACCTTGGCAGCTCAGGCACAAACATGTATTCTGCTCTACAGCAGTAATTTATGTGAAAGCTGCAACTATTATCAGCAACACCTTAGATTCCCACAAGTATGTGCTCCAGACTTTGCCAGGGAGCTTGCCTGTCTGCAGATCAGATCCTAATTACATGAACAATGGCAAGAAGTGTATTAATTAGAAAAAGGTATTTTAAAATACATTTGAAGCAAAAGCTAACAATGGAAGAAAAAAGGTACTTCTCTACTTGTTTTGTTCTCACTTTTCACAAAGGGCAAGTGCAGGGTCCTGCACCTGGGGAGGAACAACCCCATGCACCAGTACAGGCTCAGGGCAATCCTGCTGAAGAGCAGCTCTGTGGAGAGGGACCTGGGTGTGCTGGTGGACAACAGATTAACCATGAGCCAACAGTGTGCCCTGGTTGCTAAGAAGGCCAATGGTATCCTGGGGTGCATTAAGAAGAGTATGGCCAGCAGGTCAAGGGAGGTTCTCCTCCCCCTCTACACTGCCCTAGTGAGGCCCCATCTGGAGTACTGTGTCCATTTCTGGGCTCCCACTTCAAGAAAGATGAGTAGCTACTGGAGAGAGTCCAGCGGAGGGCTACGAGGATGATGAGGGGACTGGAGCATCTCTTCTACAAGGAAAGGCTGAGGGAGTTTGGCTTGTTTAGCCTGGAGAAGAGAAGGCTGAGAGGGGACCTTATAAATGCTTACAAATATCTCAAGGGTGGGTGTCAAGAGGATGGGGCCAGATTCTTTTCAGTGGTGCCCAGCGACAGGACAAGGGGCAACGGGCACAAACTGAAGCATAGGAAGTTTCGTCTGAACATGAGGAAGAACTTCTTCCCTCTGAGGGTGATGGAGCCCTCGAACAAACTGCCCAGGGAGGTTGTGGAGTCTCCTTCTCCGGAGATATTCAAGACCCTTCTGGACAAGGTCCTCTACAGCCAACTGTAGGTGACCCTGCTTCGGCGGGAGGGCTGGACTAGATGACCCACAGAGGTCCCTTCCAACCCCTACCATTCTGTGATTCTGTGAAAATCACTTTCTCTGGTTCTCCAAAAAAAATTTGTTGAACATATGTGCAGTGTTCCCTCCCATACTGGTACATCTTCAGTTCATACAAAGGAAGACAATTTTTGCACTGTCTTAATTCCAGATCAAGACTACTCCAAACAGATTCATTGAAATCACAAAATCAAATTATATTTCCTTTATTATGATCTTACACATGCTTTGGAGGTTTGTAAAGAGCTGTATGGGGAACTTTTTTTGGGAGGTTCTGTGTTTTGGGTTTTTTTCTTTTTTATAACCAAACAAGAAAAAAACCTTGAATTTGATTTGGGTGAATACCTAAAGAACTATTTTCTGTTTTCTAAAATCTCCTTGCATTAGTTCTATTTCAACTAAGTGTTCAGTTTCAGTTGTGCCAATTAATTCTAGCAAAAAGCAGAATAAATGATAATCAAAGTAAAAATACAAAATGTGTTTCATGTCAAACTATTCATTGTGTTTTTTTTTTTTTTGAGTGTATTTTCATTATATTTATTCAAAATTGCTAGCTGGACTTAATTTGGAATACTCAACCCAGCTGTACTCTGGAACAAGAAGGCTCAGTGATATAGCTAATATCAGGCTTGTGTAGAAGCGTAGGTCACTGTAGAATTGTAGTTTAGTGCCTGTCCTGGCTAATCAGCTGTCCCTGTTCTTTGAATCAGTTATGGAGAGTGTCCATCACTAAATAACGAGAAATTGTTAATGGAAAAAATTTTAAACTATGTATGTTGCCAGATTTGTCTAACTCCATTTCCACAGGCTTCATGGGTTTAGGTTTCTTGGCTCCTGCTTGGTTTTGTCATAATTAAATATAACATTTGAAATATATATTTATATGAAAAGTATTGTCCTAATGGCCACATGTCCAGGACGTCCTTTGGAGAAAGAAATCTGAATACATCATACTACACAAAGAATATTCTTGGGTTTCCTTTTCACCATCTTCACATATGTTATTATCTAGCACTTAGATTTAAAATGGGATCAACATCTTGAATATGACAAGAAAGTCTTCATTTTACTACAAGTAGACTAATGAGCATGGTCCTCTTGAAAGTCAATATTAAGTACTAACTAAAATACAAGGTGAATAAAATGAAAAGCTGCAAGTGTGAAAAAAACCCCAGTGCCGAAGTTAGATTCAATACTCAATTTAATTGCATTGGGGTTTGTCCAAGGCTGAAAACATGTTGTATAATATTAACCAGTAGAAAAAATAGGTTATTGAAGTATTTTAATCTAAATTGTGTTAAAAAAGCAACCTCTCCTACTCTATAAGAGATGTTTCATAGTAGTGTCTTTTTCATAGTCTACTGAGCATTGAAATATAAATAATATTTGTAGTTTTTATAATCTCTCTGGTCCAAAAGCCTAATATGTCATATACCTTTCTCTGAATTACTACCCTGTTTTCTGAGAACAAGCATAATGATAGAATAACTCGTATGTCCTTCTCAAGTACTACATTTTAGTTAGCACAGGATTTAAACTCATTGGGGTCAGTTCAAATTTTCATTGGATCTGCTAAATATTCAAGGTAAAGGAAGCTTTTCAAAATATGAAATCAATACATGCATTTTGTGGCATCAGATGGTTGGTCCTCCTTTGATGCTGCTCTGCTCTTCTATCCCAAGTACTTCAAGTTCCACACCAAAGGCAACACTTCACTTTGAACAACAGGAGTTCAAACTGTGCATAGAAAACATATTTAGATACTCTGAGTGCTTTCCCCTTCAGATGTATTAGGCTTTATAAAAATGCTATTTTCCTTTAACTCTAACACTACTGCTGCTGAAATAATAATTTTAAAATGTGGCACAGGGTATTTTAAATACATAGTAAAATCACACAAGTAGTAATACAGTAGTTTATAAGAATGAGGTAGATGCAGCACTGTGATCGGTGTGACAATGGAAATGTATTCATATGTTTTAATTGCCAAATAAGTATCATATTTTGATTCCTTCTAATAAATTGTCAACAGTGTTTGCAGTTTGATTTAGATAGGCTTATGTATTTCAAGTACTCTAATACTAATATAATTTCCACAAACTATTACAGAGCTATATTTAAAACTTAAATTTATATTAATTATTCTTTAAGTATTAATATCTTTGGATTTAATTTAAAGATTGTAATTGAATGAAAGGTTACAATGCATTATTAATGTCTATTATTTAATGTTGTTTATAAGATCAAACATCTTGTTGATAGTTTTATATAAGAAAATAGATGGGTAGATCATTATACAGTGCAAATTTAGGAAAATGAAAGAGACGCATCTTGTCCCTGTTATCTCTGTTTCTGTTCCTTCCTTTATTGCATTTTATTTCACAAGATATTGAAGCTCTAATGAATATTCAAATATATGCAAATCCTATTCCAGCACCATACATCATACACACAAAACACATACACTTTTCATATAATTACATCCCACATATATCTCTATTTTACAAGACCCTGGAGCTTTTATCCATTATAGATGAGTTTTTGCAGGAATTGCATTGACCCAAGGAATTGTCCAGATACGAAACTACAGAACATCTAATTAAGTTGGCTATCAAAGCAAAGAGATGCAGCAACCTGTTAATTATCTTGCATTCATCTCCTCACCCATCCTACACATGAAAAATAAGCCTCCTTTCTCCTTCATAGCTTCACTTGCTAGACAGCCGGACGTTCAGATTCTCATTCAATCTTTGGTGAAACTAATTGCTAAAAATTGCTCGTTTTTTATATGTGGCACAGTGTTACCTGAAGGAGCATCGACTCTTCCTGCTATGTGACAATGTAATATAGAGAGCTCTGCTCTTTTGCTGTTGACTCCATTTATATGAATTCCCACAACAACAAAATCTTTTCAGGATAACCCTGGAGGCACCTGTTCCTCCTGATAATTTCTCAACTTTGTCTGTCCAGCAAACTTTTTTGTGGGAGGAAGTTTCTTGTAGACCTCATCAGGAATAAATCAAAATTGATTCTTACAGTACACAAAATTCTGCTATTTTTTTTTTCTAATGAAAATATAAAAACTGTAGCATTCTATTATTTTGAAATCAGGCTGCTGAGTACTGAATGAAACAATTCATCAAAGTATTTAATATAACACAATTGCACCAAAAAAAAAAAGCAGTTTAAGGATTCATAAAAAAAAAGGTGCTATATTCTGTACCTAGTAAAAACTGTCCATGATGCTTTAAAATTAATGAAATAGTTTACAACTAGCATTTTAACTCTTGTATTCTCTTGCTAGATTAACTCGATCTTCTCACTCGGTGTTAGTACTTTATATCCAAGATTATGTAAAATAATACAAATACATGAATGGAGAAATAATACTGAGTTATTTTTGGGAGAAAACCCAAAATTAATCCTGAGTTTGAAACTACAGCTTCAGAATTATGGGAAAACACCACTGTAGAATTTGGCCTCTCATGTTACAGTCTGGGTGACTAAGACTGCGGTTAGCAGAGACATCCCCTTCTTTCCATCTTGATTTTTAACCCATTGATTCAGTAGCCCCCTTCCTCACGAGATCACCTACTTATTTCCGTATCACGCAAATCAATTCCTTGAATCTTTGCCGCAAAGCTCCAACTGTTTTTGGCATATCAAGGCTGTGCATTAAATGGATGGTGGCATTTTATTTACATGTGAATGATATCTCTCTGAGAGAGCATGAAGTGCTCTCTGGAAGTGCCTCTTTCTCCCTGTCAGCTACAAGGAAAGTAGGCATGAAACTTTCACTAAATGCCTAATTTTCAGATCTCTGACACTGCATTATGAATCCACCTTTGGAATACAGAATGCAAAATGTAGGGAGTAGCCAAACCTAACCCAAAGTCCTGCATAATTTTTCCATTACGCCCATCCCTCTTTGTTTCCGTACATCCGTCTCTCTTCATCCTCTACCTTTGTGTCATCTGCCTCGTGCCTGGCAGCAGTAAAGCTCAGTTGTGTCCTTTAATCACCTGCCATTTATGCGGTGACATTACGCTGCTTTGGGAAGAGACCTTTCATCATACTTGAACAACATTGCATATTATTCATTTTCTTCTATTTATTTTTGCCTGTTCTAATATTATTCTTTTCTCTGCAAAGAATTTTCCTTTACTTTTTCATTATGTACATAAAGTTCCTTTTTTAAACTTTTCATTCTCTCTAGTTTTGCTGTCATAACTTAGTTCATCTCTGTTGTGATGCCCATGCAGCTTTCTGTGCCACAAAAACTAAGAAATAAAGCCCAAATGTTAGTTTGTTTTGATTTTTCCCAAATTTCTGTGTTTCTCTTCTTCATTCCACTCCAGTGCTTTTGGGCCATGATTCATCAACTGAAAGTGTCTTGAAGTGCTTTGCTGCATAAGAACAAACCGAACCAGAAATAAAAATGCTTTTCTGTGCCCAGGTCTGAGATGATGGTACTCTTGAGAACAGCAGCCGTTCCTCATAAAAGCATGCAGTACATGTTTCAAGGAAGGGTTTATTGGCATTTCAGAAACATCAGGATGGAATTATACAGTTGCTTGTGAAGAATTGCTGTCTTTAAAGATTATATATATATGTATCTCTATAATCACAGAAAAATTTACGTAGGAAGGGACCTCTGGAGGCCATTGGGTCCAACAACCAGTGTAAAGCAGTGCCAGATCTGATATTTGGCTTCTTGAGGCCCTGATCTACCTGAATTATAGAAATCTCAATGAATAAAATTCTACAGCCTCTCAGGGCAGCCTGTCCCAACCCTCAGCCACCACTTACTTGATGAGAAAATATTTTCCTTCTTCTGTCCAACAATAATTTCATTTGTAGGAATTTGCCTCGAGTCTTTTTGGTATGAGTCTCTGCAAAAGTCTGACTCCATCTTTTTTCTAATCCCGCCCAAGCAGCAGTCAGCAGCA
This sequence comes from Opisthocomus hoazin, assembly GCF_030867145.1. Lineage (NCBI taxonomy): Eukaryota > Metazoa > Chordata > Aves > Opisthocomiformes > Opisthocomidae > Opisthocomus > Opisthocomus hoazin. Next base: position 84,125,979 of record NC_134417.1, read on the forward strand.
GTTAAATCACCATTTAGACTTCACTTCCCTAGGCTGAACAAAACCATCAGTCTCAGTCTCTCCTTGAATTCATGCTCCAGTCCCTTTGGTGACCCTTCTCTGATCTCTGTCTAGTTTGCTGATGTCTTTGTTTTGCTGGAGACCCAGAACTGGACATAAAGAACCTGAAACTATTACATGAGTGAGCCACCAGGTGAAAAATCAGTAGCTGTAAAACATTGCATCTGGCTAAATAAAGCAAAATGCTGGGAAAGTCCTGCAAAAACGAGCAAGACAGAAATGCCCTCCATCCCCACAGTGTACAGCAAAGCAACGGAAGGGCACCAGGGAAATTCAAATCATGAAACATTCTTGATGAAATATTAATAAAACCATACTATGGTCTTAATTGCTATAATTTAACACCCTGTATGGTATAAATATTTTAGAAACATGGTAAAATGGAACATTAAGAAGGGGTCAAGGGATAATAATATACATTAATCTTGATTGGTGGAGATGTATACCTCATACTTAATTTATTTTTATTCTACTGTTCTGTATTCATTTTTGAAGAGTGGTGGGTGGAATAAGCTCTATGTATGTATCTTATATTGAGACATACATGTTATGTGTGTATGTGTAGGGTATTGTAGGTATTTATAAAGTAAAGGACTCTGGCATATCAAGTATAAATATAAAAAGGAATTTTAAAACGCTTTCACAAGAGCATCCTCTCCTTTAGAAATCAGTCACGGATCCAGCAGTCTACAAAAGCAAGGGGGTCAGGAAATATGCAAACCACTTTCTCACAAAATTCTTTCCTGAGGAAGCCATTATATGTACTGCCCTTGCAATAGCCGCTTCTCTTTTTCAGTGGCAAATGTTTCTTGTAAGGCTAGTTTCCGTACATGTGCACCGAAGGGAAGCTCTGGAAACCAGCCTGCGCTATGGCCATGCTGTCAGGGAGGGGAGGGTGCTGCATGATGGCTTCGTGCACAGCCTTCAATGTGTTTCGCAGTCTGTCCTGGCAGGAGAAAGCCAGCCTGCCAAATGAAGCAGCCACAGAGAAGTCAGAAAGCATTTCACCGAGCTTTTAACTGTCCTATAGATTTTCACCCCATAAGGAAGCTATTGTGCTAATTTTTGCAGAAAATAGCATGCAGAAATTGCTTGAAATTGCTAGCACTCTAATAGTGACCTATGCCCATGTAGGCATAAAGCGGATAGGCATTTCATTTACATTTATTGTAAATTGTATGCAGTAATGATTTCTACGTGTTAAAATGCATAATCCATACAAGTCTGACAGTCTCATAAAGGCTGTGGGCCGGTGTCTGCTTTTGAATGCATCAGTGCCAATGAAAGAGGTTATTGTACCCTTGACAGAGGTTACCACTGGCTTGTATCTGCTTGTGGAACTGCTCCTGCGATCACTCACTAAACCCTGTCAGTCCAAATTTACCAGGTAAACTCAAGTAGTTTAAATAGCAGAGTTTTTTACCAGGGTTGCACATTGTGCCAAAAAACAGGATGAGAGGCTACTCACAAGAGTGCTTAGCTGGCATTTTGAGGGACGGTAAACTCTTTTACCAGCAGGTCCAGCTCCTGATAGTTAGTCTTCAACCACACATTCTGTTAATTCATCTGTCTTCTTCAGTTCTAAGATTTCTGAGGTTGCTTATGATTTCTTTAAAAAAAAGCAGCATGGCAGAAATGCTTTTCTTTCTGCATGTAGGATTCTTCCACAAAGGGTACAGAGATCTGACATACAGAATGGCATTTTGGCCAGTGAGGAGTCTGTAATCTGATTTATAATCCACTTGGATTAAACCGGCACTACAGGGAGTGAGATGGTCCAGGTATCCTTTTTCACACTTTTTAGGGATGTCCTAAAAAATGTTTTCATAGCATTGTTAGAGGAGAAACGGTGCCAGCAGAAACTCATGTCAGTTAGTACTGGGTTAAGCCTACTGCAAAAGAGAGCGCTCCATCACACCAATTACAGAAAAGGAAAGCTTTGCCTGTGCTTCCAGCACTTCTGCAAGGGCTGATCAGAGTGCCCTTTCCTGCCATTTCTCCTTATTTTAAACCCTGCCAATAAGTTTCTTCTGCTCCTCTAAACAGTGAAACAGTGAAAGTGCTGCAGCTTTTAAAAGATTTACGAGGCTTAGTTGATCACATCCCTTCCTGTGCCAAAAAAGAAGAGAAAGAAAGTTGTGTGGATGGATGTTGCTTTGGAATTCTGTTGTCGTGTTGCCTAATATCAATTCCTCCTTATCTGTACTCCTCTCTCTGTAGCCATTTGCTGTCTCCTGTTGTTTGGTAGATATAAGCTCTTTCACACAGGAACTACCTTTTAGTTGTGTGTTTGCACAGTGTCTTAGCCATGAGGATTCTGGCCATGAGAAGAATTTGCAGGTGACGTAACAATAATCATAATATTTTGAGTATGGCTTCAGCAGTCCTGGCTTCCTAAAGTAAGGATGACTCTGAGGAGGGGAGAAGAAACATGTGGAAGCACTCAATGGGGTTTTGAATTTCTGGTAGCTACAGAACAAGCTCTGAAGAAAGGTCTTCAGAGACCAGCAATAGAGACTTAACCTTTCCCTGTGAAGCTGTCCCCGGGACTGCAACGTAGCCATTCTTCACACATTTAGATCTTTCCTGTTAAATCCTTCTCCTCATTCCCCACCAGTGTGCGTACCTACATGTACATATGCATATGTAAATTCTGTAAATGCATTCAGAACCCAGTCATCCCTGTAGGTAAGAATTTACCCTTCTCATTTGGCACTTCACTCATCCAAGGATAAGCACAATACTTTTTGTTTATATGATTAAAGTTTATTTTCTTTAAAAAATACTGGGCCTATATTTCTGAACTGTGAGCAGGCTTCACAATCTTCCACTTTTTGCTGATTTTAAAGAAATTCTTTCAAAGGTAGCAAAGTAGCCTTCAAAGTTTTCATTAAGGTAGAAATATGAAAAATTATTGGGAGAAATAATGGGCAAGTTAACATCGTCCCTATTCACTCTCACCTGAAAGCTTTATTGTGACTCCTGTTACTAGTGGCATCCTTGGTAATAAATATTTTCATTTCATTCTGAGGGCACAGCAAATAGATTTTGCTAGTGAATGACCTTGCGCATTAGCTGTGTTATTCATGATTTAGTGAGCCAGTCAGTTGAAATATTGCTAATGTTTTCCCAACTCAGTCTTGTTACATTTGTGCCATGATGATGACATTAAGTGTAGTTGTAGATGAATAACAAATAACATGGCTTGTACTTGTGTTTTGGATCATTAAAGAAATGAACCTACAGGGTATTCTTTTATTAACTGGGGAAACAACTGAAAAAAAATGAGAATTCTTGAAGGTGTATTTATTAAAAATAACAACAGTTTGGCGTGCAGAGAATTAGTGGTAGTGCCTCTTGAATTTTTCATATACCAGTGCAAACACACTACAGTGTCCATCCAAAGATTCTGACAGATGTTAAACAAGACTAAGAATAATTCATACCTTTCAGGCTGTTTATATGAGAAGACTCAAAAATGGCACAAGTAGGAGAATGCTAAAAAAGTACAGCATAACAAAAATGAGGATTACTCATTAAAGGCCAGTCTGTGTATTTTTAAATACTATATACTATAAAACCAAGGAGGGTCAGCATACTTTCCAGAGAGGCGCTCAGGAGGAGTGGATTGCTTCTTTAAAAGTGCAACGACTGTCCTTGGTTTTCTTTTCCTGAGCCCTTTGGTTTGTTTTATGTTTAAAAATAATGGAAGCTAGAGAAAAAGTAGCTGGTAGGCTTCTGAAGAGGTGGTTTAGTCCTTTCCCTCACCCCAATAACACATCAGCTATTCTAAAGAAACCACGCAAGATCAGTTAAATTCCAGATAATTGGGTTTCCTGAATTTCTACAAAGCTACTACCGTAAGTAGTAACTTTTGGATCATTTCAGTGGTTCTTTCTGCTTATAAACTACCCCAGTTAATATTGCTAGAAAAGAGAGAACAGGGGAGAAAACTGTATTTTAGATACTACTCTTCCTGGATACTAGGTAGGTAAATATTTATGTTCCTATTAGATGAAGATGGCCATAAGACCTTATAATTTAGCTACTTTTCCTAAATCATTAAAAGGACAAGGAATGAATCTTATGTAAATTTTTATGTTTTTAAAGAGGACAGATGGTTCTTATTTAAAAATAATAAAACACAAAAAGGAGATGCAGTGGATATCCTGAGGGGTCAAAATGAAGTCTGTGGAAGGAAAGTATATTCAAATAGAAGCAAAAAGCAGATGCAAAACTAGAATATGTAACTACCATTGAAAAGCTGAGTAACTGCTATTATTAGTTTGCTTTTTGGTAGTATTTTCATCACAAGAAATTTAAAGCAATCTGTTGAATTCTTGACTATGAATAAAAGGAGGCAACAAAACTGATCATTTATAATGCTACTCCAAAAACCAGTCTATCTGAAAGGAAAGAAAGGAAGCTGTGACCTTAAGCTATTTTTATGGAGTGTTACTTTCTGCAGTGTTGTGAGGGTGAGGAGGCAAATACTTCCCTGCACTAAGAAGGGCTGAGAGAGGTCCAGGTGGTCCTTCTTACCCACCTATACCCTAGGACCATGAATCTTGCCTTCTAGTTTGTAAATGTTAAGACTGAACAAATGACGGTGAACTTTAATGGTAAACTCACGGGGACTTTAAAAAGTACCATTAAAAGTTGATCTAGACATTAGCAATCAGCCCAGAAAGATGCTTGCTGAGAAAAACTGTCTGCACTTGCACTGGTAGTCATGCCACTTTGGTCCATTTGAGTATATTCTGCTCTAGCTTCAGCTCGACGTACTGCAGGTTGTTTTATCTGTATTTTCCATACAGAGCTGAAACTTGTCAAAGGATATTTATGTGAACAAATTTTTATGTGAAAGGTGGAATGACACTTCTTTTTTTTCATTTTCTGTTAGCACTGGCTGAATTGGTACATCTTTAGCTATAAATAATGGATAAGTGTTTTAAGTATGCAAGCAAATCATTACACATACATGCGCTGCACCCCATCAAGTAATGTGCAGCATTGAATTGTCACTATTAAAATGGTCAATACTATTAAAAATTGTCACTGTTAAAAATTCATTGAAATATAGTCTGTATTTGTAAAACGTACATATGCAAATCATGGTTATTTTTGTTCTTAGTACTCAAAACTCTTCTGTTGATGGACATCAACTTCCTTATGTTATCTAGGGGAATATTTTTGATAATGGGTTTCTGAAGCTCTGCGAGAAAGTATTTAGAATAGATACAGGTTCTTAATTTCTACAGTTCTAATTCATATAAACTAATTTTGTTCATACTTCAAGAACAGAACCGTCACATTGACATCACACCTTGAAAATTCCTCTCTGTTGCCATGGCATTGTCTATGGGACTGTTTTACTGCTGAAGTATTTTGGAGCTTGTATACATTCGTTTTTTACAAGGGTGTGCCTGTAGTAGGAAAAAAAGAGCTTGGAATATTTGACCCAACAGGCCTTTCCAGGCCTATGTTTCTATACAATTAATAAATGATATCTACCTCAGGATGGGATAAGTCAGTCTCTGGCAATACCTATTTACTTCTCTTGACTAGTGAGGGAACTTTGACTGATTTATTCATTGAGACATTAAAGTTAGTAGAGATGGATCCCATGGTTAACAAAAAAAGCTCCAGAGAAATACAAAAATGTTATTGCATACATTCCAAACTCCTTTGCTACAATTTAAACATCGTTTTTTAAAATAGCATTGTGCTCATTGTAAGGGACAGTTAAGGGAAAACATACAATTGAGCAGCTATTTATTAAATAAGTAAAAATAAATCAATGCAAGCAGTCGGGCAGAAAGAATGTGACTAAAATACATATCTAATCTATGCAGACCGAGAGCTACATGAGGTCCTGGTGTATCAGGTCTTTGCTGGTCTATCCTTGAACAATATCTGACCATGGAACATTAGGGACATGGGAGGCAGATGGTTTAGAGAGGGGAAAGTGACATTGTTTTAGGGAATGAGTTTAAAAAAATATACAGCTCTTGCCAGCTACTCAAGTGTGGGTCAGTTTTTCTCTTACGGCTACATGCAGTGCTGTTATTCGCCTGACAAGTGGATTTTGTGTGTGTTTTTTGAACAGAATTAAAGGCAAACAGAGATGGAATATTCCATGTATGGAGATATGACTGTCTTGTACCAAAACCAGTGAGAATGCAAAGGTGCACAGGGAGTGGTGAGCATGACCTGAATTTCCATCTGTTGATTTTATTGGCTAGAGCAGGTTGTAAAGAATGTGTGCCCTCAAAATTTCTGGAGATGCAAACAGTATTTTAAATTACTCCAGGCAGCAAGGTACTGCATCTGAACAGATTGAAAGTTGAAATGTTGATATCAGAAATTAAATTAATGCACATGGGATTGAAACAATATCTAATTAAAATCATTTGAAAAATGACTTGAAAATTGAATATGACATAATATTTAGCAAGCTGTCGTTGGTACAGCTATGTGGCTTTGACTTCTCTGCAACCATTTTCGTTCCAGGCCTGGCTGCCAGTTAACTAGAAATTACACATGAAGCAACTATCTCATGCCATCATCCAGTAAAGACTGGAAGACAAAATACCTGTTGCCTGCAGCGTGTGTACTTGTCCCTCACTAACTGAATTGTAAAATTTAGTAAAGATACTATTTTTCTCCTTGGATCTGGTCACCTGAGTGGGTCAATTTTGTTTCAAGCTGGAGCATTTTGAACACCCGTCTTGTGGTTCTGACTAATTTACTTACAGCCTGATGCTACTTCTGCTCAGGGAGGGGAGTTACAGATTCACAGACTGCAGCCCCTGGAAGAAGTGCCGAGGGCCGGGCACAAAGTCTCCACACACCTTCCTGTAAACATATGCCAATGTCAGGGGGAGTTTATCTTATATTCCAGAAAGTCTATTCTTCTGAACACAGTCGTACCTAAATATCTAATTCAAAGTTCATTAAAGTGCTTTTAATTACTTCCAAAAAAGGAAAGTGAGCGAGGTGGGAAAAGACTATGTAACATCAGGTTGTTTTGTAGGGAAAAGACTTGGAGAGCACTGAACAAACAGTGTGGTTTTCCTCTGTCCCATCCTCATTTAGTGGTGCAAATGCCTCAGCAGTTTCAGGAGATGCACTGACTGTGCAAAGGCAGGTTTACTCTGGGATAGTGTTCTTCTCAACAGGTAGAGCCCATATATTATGGGAATCCATTTTCATTTAGTTGCAAGGGACAAAGGTTTTAGTGTCTGCCATGTATATGCATGGCACAATGCGTGGGTCTGCCAAACATAAAGGCAGTCTTTAGTGTCCACCCTATGAAGAAGCTTTCCACATAATTGGGGGGGTTCTTTGTAGGGGAGTAGAAAGCAAAGACTAACTTAGTGTATATAAAGGTAACATCTGCTTGTCTTAGATTTGGGAAACTTGTTAAAAAGTTAAAAGCTGTAATAACCACTTACCGTCTCTCTGGGTTTCCCTTCCTTCTTTTCCCTCTGCGTTCCTCAGAGAGGGGAAAATAAATGAAATTGTTCTGAACATGGGTCTATGAAACGAGCTTTGCAACAAGCTGATGGGAAGAAGACGGTTGTTGTAGCATTCATTTGACAGCCTACAGTAAATCAGAATTAATTGCCCTCTATCACTTTATTGACTGGAGGTCCGGTCGATATAGTTAGTGAGTCTAGGGCATGAATTGGCTCATTCTAAAGTGGGCATGTAATAGAGGTCAAGGGAATCATGTCTCTGTAAGTACTTTTTTTTCCCCACATCTAATTAAATACAGCGCACCCTCAAAGTCAGATTCATAGCAGAAAAATAACATTTCCTTGTGAATGACACCATCTTCCCCCAAATACTTTTCATATTTAAGGATGGTTTCTTTGGAGGAGGTAAATCCCGCAGCAGCATCACAAGAGACAGACCGAGGAAGCCTCCTGCACGATCCCTTCCCTCATCTCGCTTGTGCCAGTGTGCGCTCCCACGAGTAAGGCGGAGGGTGCGGTTGTGCTTGGCAACCTGCTTTACAGCAAACCTTTGTAAACCACTCATTTCTCAGGGCTTCGTTCTTCCAGAAGTGTTATAATGAGACTGCAGGTCTGCTCGATGCCCCGTATAATTCACTTCTAATAACCGATGGACTCTAAGGTTAAACCTGCTGACTACAAAACTAGGCACTCTGGTTCCTGACTGTGCCACTGACAGATAACTCTGCTAAAGGAAATAAATGTTAGCCCTCAGAAAACACATCAGACCTCCCTCAGGTTCGTGAAGACTCTGAACAGTGACTATCCCTACTCTTAAACACTCAGTAACACCCTCATCGTGCTCTCTAATAGAGCAAAGCCATTAAGTTGTCCCCATTGTAATTTAGATCACAGAAGAGACTTCCACAGATACTTTCAGGTTAAAATAACTGGTATACAGAGAGTAGGAAAAATTATTCCACTGTAGCTACGTGCTTAATTATATGGAATACTGCATAAATTGTCAAGTGCAAAGAATTATTCTGATAAATTAAAATACTAATTAAATAGGCTATTGCAGAATTTTGAGAACATTATAGGGCTCCGCTTCTTCAGGTAATTTGCATATCCTTCATCTAGCGAATTTAATTTAAAGGCCTCCTTTTTTGTGTGTTTGGAAGGCCTTTTTGTTTCAGTGGAAGATTAAAAAAAGGATTTATATGTTCCTAACTGGGTTGGGTTTGGGGTTTTTTCTTGCTTTTTTTTTGAATAACTGTTTTTATTATGCCTCTTTGTTGATGAGTTTTTCAGTTCTCCATTAGTATTTCAGGACTTTAAACCGTGACTTTGATGGAATGTGCAATATACAATGTTACCCAGAATTATCATTTCCAGGTCATAAAATTTGCAACGGAAACATCATCTGCTGTATATTTGTATTGGAATAAAAGCTAGCAGGTAGTACACTAGAATACTTTTTTAAAATTTAGGCTAATTTTCAAAGGATTATTAGCTTGTTCTTAATATCTGAATTTCTTTTCTCACCACTTCTTCCTTGTCTGTCTATGGGCTATCGACTATGTTTTATTGTCTTAAATTCTCAATTATAGTTAAGCACAGAAAAAGTTAAGTAGTTGTGTTCACTGTTCAGCAGCTTGAAGCATCTGCTTGATATGTAGTCGGTGTTTCAGCTTCAGCACCACTGTTTTTGACAGAATTTCTTGACCTTCCTGAACTGCTTGTGGAGTTCAAGGTTAGCTAAAACACGTTGCTGTACACGCCTGGCGTGAACATGTCAGAGATGGTCTGCTGTGTCTCTCTGCAACCTGACAGTGCCTGAGCTTGACCATTTTCAGGTTATGATTTAATCAATAACACATCGTGCCTTCACGCCTCCTAATTTTGGCAGGGTTTATGTTAGCATGGCTGTCAGAGCTGTCCTTTGTCTTTTAGCCAATACCAAGGAGGAAAAGAGGGTCTCAAGTAAACTTTTTCTTTTTTTTGTTAATATCAAAGCTTCAATAATTGAAGTCTGCAGGAAACCTATTAAAAGGAGGTCAAATATGTAATAGTAATTATAAAACTCAGCAATTCAGCAGGCTCAATATTTTCTATTAACTGTTCATGTGGTAGCAAGTTACGCACGAGGATTTAAGCTTTGTTGTTTACTTATTTATTTTGCAGCCATGCTGTTGTGCAGTTCTCTTTATCCTAAGCTACTGTCCTGGGTTAGGCCAGTATAGGGTTAATTTTAGCAAGAAGCCAGGAGGGGACACAGCCGGGCTGGCTGACCCAAAGTGGCCAGACATAACGGGGTATTCGATACCACGTGCCGTGATGCTCGGTTCTGAGTGGGGGAGCTGGCCAGGGGGAAGTTAATGGTGGCTCGGGAGCGCGTGGGGCACCGGGCGGTGAGAGTCGCTCTGTGCATTTCTGCTGTTTGTTTCGTGTATTCTTCTTATCAGTATTATTGTCGTTGCTGTTCACTTCTTTTGCTGTTCTGTTAAACTTCTCTTATCCCGACCCATGAGTTTTTGCCTTTTTCTTTCCACTGTCCTCCCCATCCCAGTGGGTGGAGGGGCGATAGAGCGACCGCGTGGTCCTTTGTTGCTGGCCGGGGCCAAACCACCACAGCTACCAAAGAATCGTTTGCTGGACCATTCAGTTTCTTTGAAGGAGGCTGTGGAGCTTCTTTATAAGATTTTTATAAATCTTCTAAATTTTGGCATTTTACAGAAATCTGCCTTTAATCTGTACACTGGGTGTGAGGCGGTCAGTGTGGTAGCATGGCACACATCTGCAGTGAAATGGCACATCCAGAAGGGAGAATGTTGTTACATGACATGGCGGGTCATCGGCCATCAGTGAAGCAACATAGTCCAGAGGGCATCTCAAGGCTGAAAATCAAGCTTGTTGGCAAGGATTTACTTATTTTTCGGGAATTTGTACTGCACTATGTACTACACAGTGAAAATCTAGCCTCAAATTGCATGGTCCGAGCAACTCTCCTTCTCATGTTGTCCCTGTGACTCTGAGTGGAATAAATATGTTCTTGAATGTGTAAAGCGTGGCAGAAGTATTATGTGAGTAATGTATGCAGTTTTTAGGCTGTCATCCAGAAAAACATGCATTTAAGGTTTCTTAGCCTGGGACTCCTTGTTCTCATCTGCTTAATAGGTAGCATATTAAAAAGCAGAAAAAATAAAGCTGTGTGAGTCTAGAAGATGGACAGAGCTTTCCTGTCTATTTAAATCATGGACAAAATTCATCCCTTGCTGAAGGCAATCAGAAAAGTTGCTCTGTATTACAATAGCTTGAGGTTTCACTTCATGAGCCTTTGCACATAGAAAGTTTTACCAAAATCTTTCCACATTTGGGCTATGTGAGGTGAGATTGAGCCCTAACGATACAACTCACCTCTGAAATAAATGTGAATCATTTGTGTTGCACTTTGGACAAACTAAATAAAGTATCCATTCAGTTCACAATAATTTTGCTTCTGAGAATTGTCTGCTGCAATCCAAACTGTTTTGAACATGTTTTGAATGGCAACAATTAAAGACTATTTTTCACAAATGAAAGAAAAATATATTAATTCCTTTTAATATTTTGATGTAAATTTACAGTGTACAACATGTTCTAGCACACTTCTTGTCCTTTCTGTTAGGAATGTTTCCTTTAAGCAACTTAAATTGAGAAGCTGAGTCTATCCGTGTTGTGTCCATAATCAAAGGAAAGAGATAGGTGCCTGCAGATGTGTGTATGACATGTGGGATGACTCACTGTATTAAATGTCCATTCCTTCCCCTGACTGCAGAGAGAACCTGGATGACTCACTTGGATTACATAGTCAATGGCTAGATGATTGAAGTGAGGAGAGTTTGAAGGCTGCAAGGCTTCGTTTCTACTAATACATAAAACAAGCCAGGTGCCTGGGTTTTGGTCAGGAGTCCAGCTGACACAGCTTGCATCTAGAAAGTTAAAGTCTTCCCATCCAAAACGCGATGACCTTACCCATAGCCCCAGCTGGGAATAATCTCATTCTTGTGCTGTCCCCAGAACTGTGGCTGGGCACTGTTTTGTGAGAATCTTAGTGCGCAAAGGCCGTAATCATGTGAAGACCATAGTAATGATTTAAAGGTATGGGCAATGGTAAAACAGTGCTCAAGTTCATTCCCTGGGCATGTTTGGGTGCAGGTACACACGCAGTCTTAGTGGTTACTACCTCTGTTTTGCATTTAGCTGTTTTATGCTGGATTACTTTATTTTTGTTTTCAGTGCTTTTACTGATATAGAAGCTGATAAATAGGAAAAAACTAAATTTCAAAAAAGAAAACATTGTGGATCTCAACCCAGTTTTGTGAAATAAACTATGTATCTTACCTGCTAAGTAAGAGTCTGTATTTGTTGTGAAAAGTCCTGCACACTGCAGTGCAGCTGTAATGGTAAGGTGTTGCTCTGCCCTTCACTGCAAGGAAGAGAGTGGGAAGCTTCTACTGAAGAGAACTTTACAAACACGTTGGGTATATGTGTTAAATGTGTGTGATACTGTTTATACAAGGGAACTAGAATTAGCTGGGCTTTCTTTTTCAGATAATAATGAACAATTAATGGCATACCTAAGCATTCAAAAACCTAACTAGTAGAGTTGCTATCAGGGAAAGATATTCCATAGATGGCATAGGTAGGAACTGTTATAAATTTATTGATGGAGGAAAGAAGGTCGGTTATACTGCAAATGCTTCAAATCATGAATATTCCAGCTTTCCAGTAACTCTTTCAATATTAATTTTCCTTACAGACATAAACAAAGAGAAGCTTGAAAAAACAACGGGACTGAAAATTCTGCAGACTGGTGTGGGCGAGGTAAGTGTCATGGTGGAAATTTACACTCTCAAAAAACATTTTAATTGTTGGGGTTTTTTAAGAAATCCGGGAGTTTATGAACACTTGTGAGCTACCAGTCTGATAGTGCTAAGGGCATTTTTATGATACAGTTGCATCTGTCAAAATACAATCTGCTTCACAAATAGCACTGTATCCCACAGAGAAAAAACCCATCCTTCTGTGAAAAGTGCAGCCAGCTTTAAGAAATGCATTTTTTTGCTTTGTTGTATCATAGGAACAAAATCCCAAAAGATGAGCACAGAAACTGAAGTCGTCGTATTATTCCCCTTGGTTTTGATCGAGTGCTATCTCTTCGAGATCAATGGAAGTTTAAATATGGGGTGAAGAGACTTCAGATGCTAGAAAGAATCTGATAGTCAATGACTTGCTTATTTTGGATATAACTTGAAACACACATAAGACAAGTGTCTGTTATTGTGGTGATATCACTAAGCAAAAAACTTCACTAAGCAGTTCATCATTTATTAACAAAGATGATGCTATCTGCTAAGAACCTTGTGTGAGCTACAGTTGATTGCTAATTCTCGTGCTAATTTTGTGTGCACAGTTATCTTTTTTCTCCTTTTCATTTAAGTAATTTTGCTAGTGGTGAATGCTCACAGGGCTAGACAAATGCCTTTTTCCTGTGATTACTTTATTCTCAGTATCAAGAATAATGAATTGCTAACTTATAATGTACTAAAGGCATTTACTTTTTTCATTTTTTTACTGATTTTCATTTTTTATATTTCTAATTTTTATCAGTTCATGCCTAAGAACTCAACTTGCCAGAACTTCTAATGTTTTTGTGTAACTTTACTCACATTATTAAAAGACTTGGTCCTGAAGAGGTACCAACACTGAGACTTGCTGAGATGCTCAGGGACAAAGCTATACGAATTAGAACTTGGAAAAAAACATAGGTGAAATCATCAGAAAATGAAAGCCAGCATCCCTCCTTAACTGGAGCTGATTTAACCAGTGGAGGTCCTCAAGGGTGCACAACCTCAAAAGCTGGGAAGTGTATCCTGGAGTGTGGCTGTGCACCTCAGGTTGTGTCCTGGCTTGAAGCCAGAGTGAAGCTTGCATTTGTACTATCCGCAAGTCCTGATATCTGCTAAATAACAGAAAAACCAGGACTGTGGCATAGACTATGGAAGCCACTTTCAGTAAAATTTTACCCAGCTGGGCTCCGCATGCTAATATATGTCCTTCCATGTATTTTGTCCGATTCCAGTCATTGAGTGGGTTCCAGCTGGCTTCAAAGTCAGCTGGAAAATGAAAGTCTACTTCATTTCAGATGCTTACAGTTAAAATAATTGTTATCTTATATGGGGTCATTGGAGAAAGCACTTTTGCATATTTTAAATGCAAGAAGTTGTCAGCTGTTAAATGCATCTTCAATCCACATTGTAGTAACAGGGTGGTTGTAAACATGGTAGTCTAAGGATGTATTGGAGATACAGTCCCAAGGACTTCCTAGCTTTTTTTAAGACCAGCTAATAGAATTGGAAACAATTGACAAGTTTGTAGGGTAGAGATCTCCGCAGTCTGGATCTTGTGTTTGGTTTATTAAAAGTCACTGCAGAACTCACCTGTCATACATTTAGGCTATCATAGCTTTTTAAAAAAATGGTGATGCTACTTGGATTAATAAAGACTTTGACAGAACACTGTGCTTTACACTCTGCCAAATATGCATTGTTAGAAGGCAAAAAGTTAATATTGGTTAGCCGAAGGGAAGTAGACATTTCAGACTAAATATATTCCAGGTTACACCTGAGATTTGGTGATCAGCAGCGAAAGAACCAAGTGGTTTGCAACATTAAGGTGATGGAAGAACATTTATTCAGCTGCTTATATATTTTGTTGGATGTGAATTCTCCCAGCTGTGTACATTCCCCTTTCTAAGTCTTATCAGATATGATTGTGTACATAATGAATACATTTCTGCAGTCTCACCTGAATGAAAAATAGTGGAGTGCTGTAACCAAGCTGTTTCTTTGTTGATAGGGTGTCAGATTCAGGCTATTTCAGGTTAAATCCAACTATATTAATCCAGTTTTGCAGTTTGTTTTTGATTCACCCTGGTGTTTAATAGTGTTAAATTAAGAGAAAGTATGTAGTTTAACATAATGAAGGGGCCTTTTGTTGAATAATGATTTCATTTTCTTCACACTGTAGGAAAGGAATTATATGCAATGGTAACAGTAAATCAAAGTCAAGACGCTCAGATCAAATGTACTTAGAAAAAACTCTTCAGTTGCAGAATGAGAAATGGCCTTTTTGCTTGGACAGTAGGTCGGATTCATGACAAAGTTGATGGATATATAATCTTCACTTGTGGGACTGTAAAATAAAAGGATTGATTTTGCATGGCAAGTTTCATATCTGAAATAGCTCGAGAGAAATATAGCTGAGATACTAGTGGCAAATGGAGCAGCTGTATTATCAAATGCAGGAACAGTTCTAAGCTCAGCAATAATTCATGTGTTGCTTTGGACAGTGGAATCTGTTTTAAGTGTTGATCTATGACAACAGGATTTGTGCCTCAGTAAGAAATATGTAGATGACAATGACTACCGAGGCCTTGGGTGTGGTAGAAGGAAACTGTCTCTCTTTGAGGAAGAGAAACGCTGCTCAGAGCATCTCAGTCTCTCGCTTTTTCTCTCTGTCTCAAGAAAAGCATTTCAAAAGCAACAACAGATTATAAAATTCACACCAAGCTTACTGAGCCGTTCAGTCAAGTCTGGGGAGGGTTGATGAATTGCTTTTATGCCACTGCATAAACATGTGCTGTGTTGTCATTAACAACACGAGTCTGAAGTCTACCACAGCTACAATACAGTTCATCATCTTTATGTCATGTAAAAGATTTCCACGGCTTCAGTGAGTTTTTTTGGGTAGAGCTGAGGTTAGCTGCATTATTTCAACATAGGGTAGGCTCTGCATTAGCAGAATTAAAAATTAGTTCCTTAGCTGCAACGTCAGAAGCTGATCATGTGTCAGGATGTTGACTGAAAAGTTCTATACATTTCATGGGAAGGTCTGGAAGATTTAGTGCAAAGCATTGTCTGGACTGTAGGTAAGCAGAGGTTATTATGGAGTAACAGACCCTTACTGGTACAGCCACAGCTCATCCACCTCAACATGTAACATTTGCTGGCAGAATATTCAACAGTCCAGAGATCCAGAGAGTTGAATTAGAGTTTGATGTGCTGTGTATCACTCTTAAAGTGCTATGTATTTTGGTACCTGCCTTGTTTGTAGGAGGCTGTTATACCAGAAAACCAGGAATAACCCTGCTGTAGCAAAAACAAGTGCCGACATTGAAATCCTGAGGATGTGTGCATTGCTGTAGTACTGACTGCCTAAGCTGCTTATTTTCTATTAAGAGCTTTCCAGCACCTATAACAGCTCTAAAACTCCCCTACGGTCACCCTCCAAGATTTGTCTGAGTCATTGTCATGCATGATGTCTGTGCCACACAAATTCATCGTACATTTTCACACCTGCTTTGTTATTCAGATACTACGAAGCTGCTGTTGTCTTTGAGGTGTTTTCTTTTGATCTCCCACACATGAAATAAATCTCTGAAGTCCTAAGATCATCCTCAGAAGTTCAATAACCTCCTATAGGTGACTTTATGTGAGGGGTATTAATTTCAGTGTTGTGTTATCTATGTGTGTATTTGCGTAATACCATAAGAGGCATAGTACTGGTAAAAAACCCAAAGAGCTAAACAACATTTAAGCAGGACCTGTAACTCCATTCTCCTGTCTCCCACTTTGATGTGAACCATTGTGTTTTGCAGAAATATGAGTTGAATTTGTTGATCTGCATGGCTGAGCACTCCTGTGAGATCTTGGGGACAGCATTTGGTCTCACAGGGAGGGAAAGCCTCCGTAGCAGCAATGGCTCAGCCTGACTCCTGCTGAGTTCAAGATTCAGCAGGGTTGGAAGCCCCAGTCCCACGGAAATGTTAATCCAACCAGACTTGTACCCAGGAGCTTCTCTCCAGCCCAAGGGAACTCAGAAGGCACCATGAACCACAGCCCCACGCAGAGGTCGCACAGTAACTCAGAATTCCTTCCACATACTTTAGGAACTTCACCACTTCTTTCTCTTCACATAGGCACTTTTGCATTATTATAAAACCACAGTATTTTTCGGTTCAATTCCATGCTGATCTTGGCTGGAATTGGAGTTTGTCTGCTTCAAATCCAGTTCCAGTTCAAGAAAATTTCCAGTAATGGTTCAAATGCAGCTATAAAGGCATGGAAAAATAACTGTTTATCCAGCTTTTGGCTGAAATTTGTTGTCAACAACAAACTCAGAATAATAGGTCAGGCTCCCCGGTGGCTCAAGAAAGTGTAGTGGTTCAAATCAGGTTTTGGACACTAAGAGTCTGTGATTTGATTAATAAATAATCTGAATCAAGCCCTGAAACAAACTGAGGGAATGGCACAGTTTCTACATTGAACTGGCAAAACAGCACCCATTTCAGAACACACTATTTTAAATTAACTCTCAACTTCCTAGTAGGGCTGTGCAAAATACACTCGTCACTGGAATTGTAACTTTGTTTGTAGGATTTGAGTCATGGTTCTCATATGGCAGACATAAGGATTGGAATAATTTTCTAAACCAAATGGAAATAACCCAAAATATATGTTACATGTATACTTTGCTGTACCTCTACATGTTCTAAAATAGAGCAGTGATATTTTGACATGTTTCAGGATATTCTTATTTATAGATATTTTGATAGGTGTAGAATTATGTTGATGTTCATAAAGTGCTGTTACTAAAATAAAGAAATCTACATTTAAAAATTCTAATGAAGCTAGAGGACTTGATAAGACAGACTTCCCAGTGATGTGCAAGCCTCTGAGGGAAAGCCAGATTTCTAACTTATTCTCTTCCTTAATGTTGACAAATTTTGTCATTAACCTTTGTGTATCCAGATTTTACTCAGAACAATATTGGAAATGCACAAAAAATTTGAGAAAGTGCAGAACTTGTCAAAGCATTTGCAGTTGCTGAAGAATAAGATGCCAGCTTTTTTCTGATCTTCTCTGACTACTAGGTAGAATGCTAAGGGCGGACTTTTGAATTGTAAAGACCCAATGAGCCTGAGATCTGCTCCAGCTGCCTTTCTTACAAAGCCATTTTGGCAATCAGCAAATGCTCCTGACCCAGAGCAGGTATTGCTTCTGGAGGTATGCTGGGAGAGGAAGGGACACTGTAACCAAGATCACTTAGCTAAGGTAGCTCTGCTACCTACCATGGTGTAGGAACAGCAGCTGTGCATGCATGAATACTCAAGTTTTAGCCCAAGCCACGGACGAGTTTTTCAACTTCCATTGAAACTCACCCTCCTCTTAGCAGAACTAATTGGCTGAAGCCGAGCGTAGGTGCATATGAGGGAATACACTTCTGCATTACTGTGTAAGCGTTCTTAGACCAGGGGACACCAGGGAGGGTTTCTTCCATGAGCCTGCTTTCAGCATAGTTTCCTACAAAACCCGTGGCTTAGAGATCAACAAATTCATTTTTTCCTGTTACACGAGTTCTGGGCTTGGAGATCCTGTAGACGGCTCTCGCTGTTGGCTTTTGCTGATCACTGTGGCTGTGTTGATTTGCAGTCAAACAGAGATTTCTAGGAGGACTGTGTTTTGGAGCAACACACATTGCTACGGGCAAGGCATGCATTAGGTCACGGAGACGATCTTTGCTTTAAGGCAAAAATGTAACTTCAAGGCTATATATCTACAAATAAGAAAAATAATCATTAAATGAAAAACTTTAAGGAGTACAATCCTAGATATATTCTTGTTAAAGGTACAATGTGGAAGATTTACTGTATCCCACACGCACAAATTATAGATTCTAAAGCTGTGCAACCCTTAAAAATTCATAGATTATATTTTACGTAGAATGCTACTAGTAATTTACTACTTTTATGGAGTTTTACTGACAGTGAATAATATGTCACTATTACAGTTTTGTGAGTATACATGTATATTAAAGTGATGCTAATCAGAAGTTAGTCATACAGTAACATTCAGAAGTAATGCTTCAAGAGCTTTAAGGAATGAAGCTAACCGAACATTAAATTTCTCCAAAGAGAATGATGGAGCTCTATGCCTCATTTATTTAAGAACTTGTATGTTTTTGCAAAATGCATTTTAGCTAATATTTAGAGATAATGTTAATGCTATTTATTAACAATTCATTATGGTACATAGCCCACTAGAGGGCTGCTTTTCAAATAAATTGCATCCAGAGTGTTAATAAACGGCAAAATAGAAACAAAAAACATGCAGCATGAATATGTATATTATTTTACCACATTATTTTGTCATATACTTTCTGTGACTGCATGTTGTATACAGAACATAGTAAAGCAATACAAATCATTGTCCCAACTCTACAAACATCTAGAGCATGCCTATCTTTAAGTATATAATTTGACTTGCCTTTTAAACTACTGATAAGCTTAGAGTTAAAGAGATGCCTGGATGTTACTGAGGCTGTCTTCTGTCACATATCACACCGTCTCTGGTGGTGGAGGGGCAAAGTTCCAATGTTTGTCTCCTGTATTTGATTTGAATATTGCATAGCAGAGATATTTTGACATCTGAATGACAGGTCACAGCTTCAATTTGGAAATCAGGTGTCACTAGTAATTTCTTTTCTTGTGCTCTGATTGTGACAATGCCCTCCACCTTCTTTACAAATTTTTAAAGAACACAACAAGGAAATGAGGAGATTATAATGTTAAGAAAAATACAACAAACGCGATTTTCAGAGACAACTATCAGTGTACATTGATTTATGTTTTCCTCCTGAAACAGTATAAAAAGCACGAGTATTTAAGTGTCACGTTGGTTCATGAATTCCTTTACAGTAGCACTGTGTGATTTAAAGGAGCAGAAGTGCCAAGTGATGTGGCAGTTGCTATGGCAACTACAGCAATTCAATTTTTATTCAGTATCATGTAAAATGAAACAAGGTATGGTTTGCCTTGTGGCTTCAGGAACTTATGCATCCTACCAGTGTTGCTCCTTTTTGTCTATTTTAACACTGTTCCATTAAAAAAGTAGCATATGTTTGGTTTAAGAATTTGTCTTGGGTTTAGGCTGTGTCACGCCATTGTTTATAAAGCGGAGTTTTGCTTTCAAGCCATTATAGATCTGTAGAGGAAAGAGATTTAGATACTTGTACCAACTACATAAAGCAAACTGCTGAGTAATTCTGCTTAAAAATTAATGTTATTATCTACCCTATGATTTGGCAGCCTGCATTTGATACATTTGTAAAGAAGATATGTAGGGTATGTGCTAGATACCTGCCCGATTCATGAAATTCAGCATCCTCCCTCTAAGAGTGGCCAGTTCTTTATGACTCCAAGGAAAACAAAATTTTCAGTGGTGTAATGGATTGGCTAAGAAAGCTGTAGATTAAGATTAAATTCTGTTTAACTGAAGTCTGAGTGATGGAGCTGGTCAGAAATTGTGAGAAGGGAGATTCTTCCATCTGCAGAGGCAAGAGCTTGATCCTGGCAGGAACATGTGGATTTCAAGCAATCCCAAACACAGATTTAACTCTCTGAGGAGAGGAAGAGGTGGCAGATCCTAGTCCCTCAGTGCTCTCTCTAGAAGTCTCTGAGCAGCAAATGTTCCTCCCAGGTCGACATGGAAAACCACTCGCCAGGACCTCTGCTCTCATTCTATAAGCATAGGAGAGTAACTGTCTTGGGCTAAGGTTCAAGCTGCAGGACATCCAACCTTTCTGTATGAATCCCCGCCCTCAGGGGCCTTACAGCCATATCAGCATTAGTAAAATAAACAAGAACAGGACACAGAGCCTGCCACGGTCCCACATTCGTTTATACTGTTGAATTGTTGGCATGGCCACTCACCTGTGCCCACTAGTACTCTTCTAGGCTGTTTAGTTTCTAAGTCTAAGCAAGATCCAGGCCAGGGACCTTTCACAGCAGGCAGCTTCAGTGTGGTCTGCTTTGGAGCACAGGTGTTAAGGCACATGTTTTCCTTAGAATTAAATCTTCAGCTGCAGGTAGTGACTTTTTTTTTTTTTAATCTACTTACAAGAATTGTTGTGCCATTTATTGTAGGTTTCTTAGTACTAGGCTGTAAAACTGAAGATCTGATCTGCTTTCTAGTAAGGCTGAAGGTTTGGTAGTACATTCTCTTTTATCCTACCCAGAACAGTTTTGCACCTGTACATCACTAAGTTTCCGCACTTAGAGAGAACATTGCTGTAGAGCTGCTGCACGTCCATCACTTCAGCATCCTTCAGAAGGCAAGGTTTTACGTGCTATAGGTATAAAATCATATTTTAGTCAGAATGTTTTTAGCAAGGTTCTAAACTTAAGCATGAGGATTTCTATTAAATTATTTTTGTTGAAACTCAGTTTGGTTTCTTTTTTCCATGAATCGGTAAGATTTATCCTGATGAGATACTTTTAAGATTTAGTTACGTAGATGTTTGAGTTGCTTTGACTAAGCATAGTTTTAGTTCTGTTTGCGCTTTGACCAGTACCGAAGAGAAATGTTGGGGGTTTTTTTAATAGAATTGCAAACCTACTTAACTAAATTTTTAACTCAAACCGTCTGTAGAAACTGAATGTAATGGCTCATGAATGTCACTAATAGGTCTCTATTTTCACTTTGGTGCGTGTAGGTATCTCCGATTCTCATTGCTGGGTATTAGGCACAAGCATTGAGGAGATAACTGATCCTTTACAGCTATATACTGCAGCTCCAGCATAATACCCATTTCAGTGAGGAATTATATGTGTCTATGTACTATATGCCAAGACCTGGATAGCGCATGAGCACAGCACTTTGGCTGGCATGAAAACAGCTCCTGGGTTGGTGTGACTGCTTTTAGTGCTGCGGGTAGATCTATCATAGAGCAACTTTTCAATGTGATCTGAGCATATCAAGTGTTTGAGTGTCAGAACCTGTGACAAGGAAAAGAGACATGATTCTGTGCTACAGAAAAATGACCTAGTCCATTAATGCCCAAGGACCGCTGCGGCTGACAGCAGTTCACTGTGCACTTTGCTCTTGCAAAGGGGTGTCAGTTTGCGAGCTATTTATCTCTCTCGCTCTTTACCTTTAGCAGGTAGAGTAATGACTTCTTTTAGCAAACATCAGTGCTGTTTTTGTGATACAGATTTCACCTAATTGTTAACTGTTAATTTACGGATCTTTACTAAGTGAATGCAAACAAATTCTGGTCCTCAAAGCTCTGCTAATGTACAATGTTCAAATTTTAATTTCCAGTCCATCTTAGATTATGATGATGAAAAACAATATTTAATCCCTCGTTAACACATGAATAAGCGGAAACTGTCATTTCCCACCAAACAATAACGGGATTATCTCAAGAACTGTCAGTTTATGTGAAAACATTATGTTGCCCAAATTTTCATAAAAATTAGCAGTGGGTAATATTCAAGATCAGAGCAATGGAAAGAAGAAAATCTGCATTCACGGTAATAAATATTCATATTTGTCTGCTCAGGAGATGAAAATCTAATCAAGGGGCTATTGATGCACTGGCTTTTTCTTTTTTTTTCCAACCAAGATGTTTCATCTAAATTGGGTTTGATATGGAAATTAGTCTCACTCCAAGTCCTCCAGGCCATGAGCATGCTGGGATAACACTGGAGGTGTCCGGTATATCAGATGCTGCTGCTGGCATCTGCTTTTACAGACAACAAACACACGGAAATAAAATAAAAAATTGACAACATCTCAAGGGTCAAGCTCCCAGTGGCTTAGGGTGTTATGATTTTTTTTTCCCCCTAAACATTTTAATTTTATCCCAGTTAAATCCGCAGTACTGCAGGGTTAAAATTGTAGGCAGTTTTTGCTTTTGTTGACAATTACCATAAATCAGAAGACACTCTGCATGAAGCTTAATGAAATATGTATGATCTAAAAATGGGAAAAAAGATAAGTGCAGTATGTTGCTTTAGGGTTTTGTGTGTGTATCTATGTATCTGTGCATGCATATGCACAACCTGAAGAGCTAACTTGTATTTTGTGTGCTGTGCACTGAATGGAAGAGTCAGACAGTTCCCAACTGGACAACATATAAAGCATATCATGTAAATAAAATGTATCACAGTTTATCCAAAAGTGAGAGTAGTATGTTCTCTGTATCTGTTAATATGTTCAATTAATATACTTGTCTGTTAAAAAATTCAGTTAAAAGTATTTCTTGAGACATTTTTTTTGTCTGCACTAGTACAAAAATCTGGTCCATCCTAAAAGAAGTGTTTTCCTTGTCATACTTTTTTACATTATTATTATTTTACTCAGTAGTTGTACATAATCTCTTGTCCTTCATTCTTCTTCTTGGGGGTTTTATGACCTTTTTTTAAAATTTAAGTATATCATTAAGGTTCTGATCTGACAAATAACTGCATATCTATCTATCTATCTATCTATCTATCTATCTATCTATCTATCTATACACATCTATATATGAGCACACCTTTTCAAGGAAGGGTTCTGTGTTTTCTGACATCTACCTAGCAGAGTCGTGAGTGCTACTGGGCACCAGACAGGTTCATTGAGCTATTGATCGCTGTGCACACACAAGCAGTGTGTGACTCAGTCCTTTTAAAACTCAAAATACCATCAGTGAGCTTATTTAATACCTGGAGAAATTGTTGTAAAAAAGGTATTGTTTAGATATGGAATTGGACAAAAGTCATATCAGCAATATTCAGCTATATTGCCTGTAGCAGGAGAGAGCAGAAAGGGAAGATAAAGAAAAGAGAATAGCTAGAATACAAATATTGGTGTTGAGGAGGTTGCATCCTTTCAGTATCAAGTCTATACCAAATAGAAATACGGAGATATGGCTGGTGCTATTTCAGAATTCCAGTAATTTCAGCAAGAAATCATTGAGATGCACGTATAAGCAGCCTGTGGAGTGTGGTGTGCATGTATTGGCAGACCTGATATCTTTTACTGTACAATCTGTGCTGGCATCTTTGTCCAAAATGTTTTTCAGAGACTTTCTCTTCCTAATCAACTCCTTTGCCAAGCTTAAAAAAAAAAGAAATGTCTGTAACATATACAGCAGATGGATGTTCAGCAGCATACAGGTGTCTGGCACGCAGGTGCCAGATAACTTAAAGTAGTTAGATATTTTCTGGGAAATCCCATTATTTGTTCCTGAAAGAGTTGCCCATTCTTCTAGTGCTACGTACACTAGCAAGATGTACCCCTGAGAGTATTAATGACCCCTCTTAACTGTTGCCCATTGGGCCAGAGGGGTGCTTAGACCAGAGCTGCCTTTTTTCTCTTTGGCTTTTCCCAAGACACTAAATTGACTCTGTGAAGTTCATCGTGTTCTGCAGCAGAACAGCAGCAGAAGAGCCGCAGTCAGCGTTGAGGTCAGGCAGCGCTACTTGATCCAAGTTCTTTATTCACTTCACCTTCTTACAGGTTTAGATATTGATTTTAGCACAGATAATAACTGTTTCATCATGGAGACAATTGGGAATTCTTCAACTATAACAAGTAACTTCAGCTACAATAGATTAATATTTAGGAAAAAAAGATCAAATCAGTTATAGTAGCTTCTACTGAAATGATGATTTGAGTTTGTCTTAAGTAGAGAGATTATGATGATGATCTGTTGATTAGAGAACCATGAAGACATAATACATCTCTAGGTAGTATCTGGAGACAAGCAATGCAGGGCTACTTGTAAGCAGTATATCCGGTACAGAGTGAGTACTCACACCACTAACCTCTGCAACCTGTTTCAGCTGTTTAAGGTACTTTGTCTTAAGTAATGTCCTTGGCTTCTTGCCACAGGTAAGGAAGAGGCTTCAGGTACTTCATGGCCCTCAGCTGTGGTCCTGGGTCCCATTTCCATTTGCCTTCATGCAGGGAGCTGCTACTTCATACTGCTGAAGTGTCACAGGCAGCTTCAGGATGTGTGCTCTGATTTTCCCCAAAAAGTACCATGTATACACCTAGCAGTGCTCAGCAGGATACGGTTCTGAGTGCTGCAGAGCTTTTTGATATTGTGGGGCATTGCTGGTTTCCCATTTGTATGAAAAGAAGTCTTTTCCTAGTTTTTCATAATAAAAGCACAACAGAGACCCAGAATAGAGAGGAGGTGTAGGTCCTCACGCAGAAGAAGGGAGACCCTGATTTTCTGCACTGCTCTTCTATGTGGGCTAAACCTCATCAGCTGCACTGGGTAGTAGCCTCCTTGAGTTGTTTCATTTTATGTAGACTTTTTAATATTCCAGATAGTGTATGAGGACCTGGGACAGGTAGGCGTTCAACATGGCTCCTGGTTCATACCAAGATCCTTGTCTGAGTCAGGTGGGTGAAGACTTGAATCTTGGTTTCCTGTAGCAGTGTTCTGACACTAAACTGTAGATGGTGGTAAAGCTTTCTGTCACCTGAACTTTAACCAAAAATCGTGTCTTTGACATGAAAAATAATTCCGTATTCAAAGTTTCCCTAAAACTTGTGTTGACCTTTGAAAAAATTCATTCTGTAGAAAATTGATATTTCTTTGCATAAATCATTTAATTGAAAGAAGGCTGAGTAGTTTTGATTAACAGGGGCATTACAGCAATGCTTTCTAGACAGAATTGGGATCTCACTGGGTATCTGCCCACATATAGAGTGATATGAAAACTGTGCCTTTGAGTGATTACAGATAACCACACAAAAAGATAAGATTAGAAAAGAAAGGGAAAAAAAATTATCATTTTTCTTATTTTACAAATAAAGATCATAATTATAAAGGTATGAAATGAAATTGTCCAGATTTGAAAACAAGCCTGTGAGAAATTTGGGACTGGACCCAGAGCCCAATCCAGTGCCTGAACCAGACGCTCACCTTTCCTGCCCATTAGTATGCAATTCCAGGAGCACTAGGATGAAAGCTTATCTTCAGACTTGACTTAACGAAATGTTTTAATAATCCTAGCTATGAAATGCTAGGAGCTGATCTTGGATTTTACAATAAGAGACAAAGTGGTTGTGATACAGTATGTTATGTAAATTATATGCAAAGTATATTGGCATGCAAATTTAAATGCTAAAAGGAAAATCATTCTTTTCGAAACCATGGAAGAGAGTTTTTCATCCATAGAAGCCAGAATCTGCCAATAAATTTTTTTAAACAAAATGACAGGATTTCATTATATTTTAAAACATATTTGTCTTGCCATGCAAAATAATTTTGTCTCATTTCTAAACAAGCTCAATTACTTTGCTGATATCAAGTAGGCAAAAATACTAAAAGTCTGACAGATAATTAAGGTCTTATGAGGATGCCATAATATATATATTCAAAAAATTATTAATGTGTGAAATTTTTAATTGTCATGTTGAGACTTTGGTCTTTTCATTTCGACAGTCAAAGCTTGGAGCAGATCCAGGTGTTGTGTGTGACCTTGTTGGTCAGTAACATCGGCAGTGGCTAACACCATGCTGTTGTTGCTGTTTTGTATCCATTAGACAAGGAAATGTTCCTCTGGCTATTGCCATGGTGAACTTTGGAAACACTAATGGGCAGATGTAGAATATTTCAGGAATAAGTAATATTCAAAGGGCATGGCAAGATGCACCTGGTTGTCTCTCTGGCTCACCAATAACAAAATGGTACTATTAAGAACATTTTTGTTAGCTGCGACAACAGAAAGCAGAGCAATAGTAGCTGTGTCTGCTGTTTTGTGTCTGTTGTATCTTTTTCATTTTGAGCTGGAGTTTTGTGCCAGACTAACAGCCGATGGCAATGGGCTGGGGAAATGAAACTTTCACTAAGATTAAGGAATGTGCAGAAAACAATGTGTGAAATCCTGATTTGACAAGGATGAACAGACTGGTGAGGGCACAGAGACATTTTGTGAAGTGAAACCATATTTGTACCCAACATGTCTAGAATAAACCTGTAACAACCGAGGTGGCAAAAGATCCCACCCAGGAGACAATAGAATGACATCCTCATTATACCAGTCAGAGAATAAAGGAGGTGTGGAGTTTATTCTGCCCTTTTCAATTACTGGCAGCTTATATTAATTTATGGTAGTGGAGCAATGTGTGTGCTGCTGTGCTCTGGGGTGATTATCCCTGTGAGACTGTAAGTTCAACAGTTGTCATGCAATTTGAAGTTGCAGACTGGCAATTTTCATAACTGAATCTCAGGAAATAAACAAAATATGGCAACTTGATACATTTCAAGCAATTAAATTTCTGCTGAAATTTCTGCTTCATCCTGGGGACTCCCAAATTTGCTCAGCCAAATTCTGTCTCTGATTAGGAATGCAAATAGCCTCCAAGAAACAGAAGAAGGCAGCCATCATTATATACAGTGGCACAACAATATACTGCATTGGCACCCACCCTTAAATTAAAACATGGTCTTAGAAACCTGCCATTAGACCACAAGTCAGGAGAGCAGACTTTGAAAAATTTTGTCAGCTGTGACTTTTTTGGCTCTGCAGAGGTGGAACCACAGTCTTATTTGCAGGGTATGAATTCAGTACTCCTACCCAGCCCATTCAGTTTGTAAAGTTTTCAGACAAAGGTCTCTTCCTTGCTGCATGCTCAATGTCTAATATCTTAATTATTAATTACCGTGATGTAGCAGGTAGAGGGAATCACCAGGCTGGATTCCCTCATGCTAAATACCTGACAGATTAACAAATACTCAGATGTTTGCTGGGTGATTTTCCTGAGAAGATGACTGGTATATGCAAGTTATCTCTGTGGTGCAAACCTGTTTATTTACATAAATTCTACACCAGCTCTGTTTCATGGGACAGTGGAGGAGCAGGCAATTTCAGGCACGCAATTTCCAGGCTCCCAGTTCACAAGACTGGCTCTGGCCTTTTCCAGAGCCTTGAAAGACTGGCTCACAGTTTCAAAGACTTCCCTGCACCCTTACCTGCTCCAGTGCGATGTGACCCCACTGATTAGAAAAGTCTATTAATAGTTGACAATACCTATCCCTAACATAGTTGCACAGACACTTAGCTGAATCATCTGTGACTGAATCATCAGATAGTCCACTGAGCTCTATACCCAGCAGAGTCCAGCCATAACTGGAATTGTCTTTTATCTCCCACCACTGATTACAGGGAAAGCCAAAGGTTGGGGCTGCATAGTTAAATGGGATTCAGTTTAAAAGCTAAGATTGAATAGGTTGGATCTCCACTAGATCTGAAGTATCAAGATGATTCTGTTATATAAATAAATTTGGGATATTTCAATCTGTAGTGTTGGCTGAAGATGTGAATGGTACAAATAACATTCATTCAACTCCATCTTGGTCTGATAAGCCTGTTCTAGGGATTCCCAAAGGTGATCTTCAACCATTTGTGGCCATCCTTGACTGTCTGAGCACAGAGCACTGAGGCTGTGTTCATGGAGTGTGTGAGCACACTGAGCTTGAGCCATCAGATAATCAAAGCCTAGCAGGTCTCCCAGCCCTTGTACACTTCTAAGAGGCCATACAAGGCCATTATTAGGCCTGTCCTACACTCTGTGTCCCCAAGTCTAGGCTTAGGTGATTTCGTGAAATGGACTGCAAGGGCTTCTGTTGTTGTAAGGATTTCCCTGGAAAGAGACCGAGTCTGAGGTGAGACGAAAGCTCATATCAGACTGGACCAGGTTATTCTGGGCAAGGCTGGATCTTGCTGGTACAGTGGTTAACTTGCCTTCCAGGGCAACCCTCTGTGACCCACTGGGCTATGCAGTGAACAGTCTGTAGTCTACGTTAGTTTCATAGCTGATCCCATCAGAGAAAGAATCTCTTCTAGTAACCTGACACCCTCTCTTTACAGGCAACGAATTCCCTAGTATTAACTTCTGAACACAGAGACGATAAAAGATTTCATTCTTTTTCGGCTTGTGTTGAAAAGTGACATGAGGTCAGCCATGCTGACAGGGCACTTTGCAAGGAAAGAGGAAGGCGTCTGCTGTAACTAAAGAATGTTTCCTTCTTTTCTTTTCCTTTTTACTTTGTGTTAAAGATGTATGACTTCCTCATCAGCGCAGCTTGCAGTGCACCTTTGTTATCCAAATTAGAAAAACAAAACAAGCTGTTTCTCAGTATAGTTGTCGGGCAGTTTGTTGCATCAAGCTGTGATCAATGTATGCCATGGAAAGAACCCTGGCTAATGCCAGCAGAGGAGATGTGTGATTGGGATACAAACATAGTCATGCCACTTGGAGTGTATGCAAACAACTGTGTTTCTCTTCTGGTGGTGTAGAAACCCATAACCTCAGAGTTAACTCTGAAGAAAAATATAATAATGTTGTTGTTTCTTATTTTGTTCTTTCTTTCATTGCTTGCTCACCCCTTCCTAGAGGATGATAGGTAGTGTTGTAGTAGAGGACAGAGTGCTTACCATGCAGAAAACATCCGGTTGCAATTCTGCACCTGTGGGTAGATGCTGCAGTCTCCATAGAAACTCACACAGATGAGAGAAGCTGACTGGGCTGTGCCCACACCAAACGTGGAACCTCGTGAGTTTGAAGCATTGTAGATCCCTTGGGCTGTCTGGATCAGCCAGAAGAGGGAGACAACTCACACGCACTGTAAAATCATAAGTTTAGAAAAATGAAATGGCCTTGAATT
This sequence comes from Opisthocomus hoazin, assembly GCF_030867145.1. NCBI lineage: Eukaryota > Metazoa > Chordata > Aves > Opisthocomiformes > Opisthocomidae > Opisthocomus > Opisthocomus hoazin. The sequence continues at coordinate 84,155,051 of NC_134417.1, forward strand.
TCTCTTAATTCCTTTTAAATAATTTGCTTGAGAGCACCTGATTTTACAGGGCAAGGAGTAATATTAAGACATTGTTAGAGATATAGCAAGTCGTTTTGCTAAAATAGTTTGCAGAGAATACATACTATACTAAGTGCTGGACAGTTAGGTAAAAAAAATCAAAACTATGATTTTCTGCCAGCAGTTTCCATGTAGTTCTTCATATTTGGGATGTCTTTTTCTTCTCTGTTTTGTTTTCAGTCTTGTTTTTATTTTTATTTTATTCAGAACAAGGGAGCCAGTAGATTATTTCCTCAAAAACTGTTTACAGAATTGGCTTAGCATTCATTTTTATTTAATATTAACTTGGTGAACCAAAATAAAGAAAAAAAAATGCTCAAATGGAATTGAATTTCAGGTTACTATCAAACACATAACTGTGATAGTGTGAAATAGAGAGTAAAAAATTTAAAAAAAATTCTAAAAGGGCAACACTGCTCATACATGCCAGTAGGTATCTGTTCCTCATTGATTTTCAGAGTTGGCTTCCAGTCATCTGACTCTTCTCACCTTATGAAATATAATGCAGAATATAAAAATAAATCAGTCGGAGAACTCAGGATTCCAACATGAAACATTATGATGTCAAGGGTAAATGAGCCTATTGAAAAAGCAACAAATGCACTCCAATGATTGTATTTTTTTCGATTTTATCAACTAGCATACAGATTTCATCTGTCTAAACACAAAGTAGTCAGCATTTATCTTCTATAAAATCAGTCAAAACAGAAGCTCCAGTGTAATCAGTTTGACTCAGAGATGGTTTTGGTGCTGGTGGTGACGGCAAGGGAATCACTTTTCTCTAGCAATTCTCAGTCAGCCTATGCACACGTTTTATCAGGAGTTACCTAGCAACAGTATGCTGCCATTAGTTGAAGTATGGTGATTAGTTAATAGCCTGTGACTTTACAGGTTACTTTTTTTACAATTATATGCAAGTATTTAGCATTTGATTTCTTCTGAAAATCCCTTCTCATACAGAAATTAATATGAGGTCGGATCATGACTGACATCTCTCCAGTATACAGTTAGCAGTAAGTGCTTCCTTTCCTCCACCTTCCCCATCACATTTTGTGTCTTCCAGGCGATGGTTACAACTTAAGCACATTGCCAAGAGAAATTGGTGAAGTGTCAAAAATAGATCAGTGCAATTTTCTCGAACTTTGCTTACATTTTAAATTTTACCTGGGGATTGCACGGATAATTGACTCTTCACATCTCCCGTGTCATACTAGGACTGGGCAAGCAGAAAGACCTTTCAGATGCAGCAGTGTCACAGGGGCACATTCATGACGCACTATTTCACATTTTACAACATAGTATAAATGGGAGGTGACTGCCACATGCTTAGCTGAAGTATTCAGCAGCACTTGAGTGCTTTGATGCAACCCTTCACGTAGTGTTTTTCTTTGGGATATTTTTTTACCTGCTTGTACCTTATAACTTTGTACTAAAAACATGGACTTTTTTTTTTTTTTACCGTAAGTGCTCTTGTTCACTAAGTTCTGTCAGCTTTGAGCATAAGGTTTTTATCTAACACCTAACAAATTTTCCGTCTCTGCTATATGATGGCTTTATGAAATTTGGAATGGTGCATTCACTAGCCTAGCAGGAAAAGCAGACGCTTGTACTGCCTGGGTGAACCAGAAATCCATCAGACATGCAGCATTTGGTTCTGTATGAAGCCCATAGCCCAAAAGAGGGACAGGAGTGAACTGTCAGCTACGCTTTACTCTTCCTGCAGCCCAAGTAACCGTGACCGTAATGTCCATGCCTGGTGACCTGCAAGCTAGTTTCTGAGAAGTGTGGTCAAGTTTCCTCATATTGTTGTCATATTTCAAAGCTTGTTGGCTCCTGGAAGCAACTGAAGAACCAACCACAAAACCATGAAAATGTTGGCTGAAGGGACTCTGGAGTCACCTTGTCCCATCTTCCACTCAGAGCAGGGTAGTTGCCAACACTGTACCAGGAAGATTTCCTTTCTGTACCGGCAGTTCCACCTCCACTGTTAGAAAATAAGGACTAGTTTTTGAATGCAGAAGGAAAAGGGTAGAACTACTACCTTACCTGTAAGAAAGTTTCTTCCTTTAGATGTTTCAACTACACACTTTCTTGCGCAATCTGCCCTCAAGCCTTTTCCAAGGACTTGTTTTCTACACTCGTAGTCTTTCGCTGACTGCTGGTGATCTTGGTGTGTCCATAGGACAACCATCCTGATCCTGGAATTTCTGCCATCTGGCATGATAAATAGTGAGTTCTCTTTGTCTTTCTTCACCTTCTGAAAGTCCATGCTCAAACCCAAACGTCAAATGCTCTGCATGTAATAAATGTACCCACCATAGATGTCTTTGGCCTCATACGCCTGTGCAGAGTGAGGAATGCTGTCATTTTGATGGCTTTCTCTATCCCTTGTGGAATGGCTGGTGTGAGCTAGCTTGACAAATAAATTGAAAGTTCCCTGCAGCTATTTTCCCTCTGTGAATCATCAGAGGCTTTGGATGAGTGTGCTGCAGTCTTTTCTGGCCCTAGACAAACTTTTAGAATTGACTGGAATTGTTCTGGACACAGTCACTACCAGAGCTTATTCTCCTGTGCCTGCTTCCAGCTCTGAAGAAGCTCAGGACTGTGTGCCTACAACAGCTCTGATTCAAAACGCAGTGAAATCAGTGAAAGAATTACCTTGATTTAGGTCTCACACAAATGCATTCAGACCATTAGGATGCAAGATAAAGCATAGATAGTAGACAGTCTACTACACCCAACTGTCCCTACACAAAAGGGAAAGGCAAGGAAAATGAGGAGCTTTTCCATAGATCCTCACTTCCTTGGGTTCACCTTCATGGCCTAATTCCAAGCAAAAACACCACTGGGCAAATTTCCCAAAAGGAATAGCACAGCCTTGCTTGCCACCATGCTACTCAGCAGAGCTGGCCACTTTGTAAGGCAGTAGCGTATCTGCTCATTGCATTGCCATGGTCTCTCCAGGGCTCCCACTGGGATTTTTCTAGCATGGACTCACTGAATACAACCTTAGGCTGACTTTTAAATAACCAGCACATAACCTTTGGTAGTCTTAAAAACATAGATTATATTTCGTATAACGTGCTTCAGATTCAGGATTTTCTGAAGGCTAGAGTAAATAGTAGTTAGTGTCTTACAGACCTTCGTCAGCTGTTCTTACAGGCACAGGGAAGAGAAGGCAGAGCTTTGTTGTGTTTCTGTTGTTTAGTGGGACTTACTCTGCTACTACTGGTGATGAGGACAATGTAAATTCACAGAGATAAACATACAAAATAATTTATTTTTGCTGTGAACTCAGGATAAAAATATATTACAAGTTATACATAAACTTTATACTGCTACTGTAATTCCTGTTCCATGCACTACATATATCCATGCATCACATAAGTCCAATTATATCAACACATATAAGTCAGTTCAAGAGCAATCCATTTACAGTTTAGTAAAATTTGAAGTGCTTTATGGGTGCAAGGGTTGAGTTTTGGTAATTGTAACAGAACGATAATTACCATGGACTAGTAGCTAGTCATTTTAAGCTTTGATCTCACCAGCAGGGTCAGATTTTGTTACTGTTGGGAAGGAAGCTTTAAAAGACAGCTGCTGTGATTTCTGAATAGAGATCATAGAGGTTGGATTAGAAATGTCAGAATGATTTATGTGACTTCTGAGATATTTTATCGTACAGTATTAAATATAAACTGCAGGTACAACAGATGGATTTTGCCATACGATCCATTATGCTTCATTCTGTAATGTGTGGTTATCACTGCACATATACAGGATGTTTTGTCTTGCAGAAGAAGTTCTTCTAAAGGATTGCAGTAGGATTTGTGCTGTCATTTATTAAACAGCAACCCCAGACCACAGAGCGGTGCTACACTGTGGCAGATGCTGTTCTTCACAAAAACAGCATTTTTCTTGTGGCTGGCTCTTTCTCTCAGTCAGCTTCACAGCAACTTTAAGTCATTCATCTCTTTCTTTATGTTCTGAGGGGAAATGTAGCTGGAGATTGACTTAAGGACCATTTTAACATGCTTGGGTCTCTCTTAAAGAAGTACCATGTTCAATTGTAAAGTGGTTGATCAGTCCAGTGAAAGGAGCTGCTTCTACATCCCTGCCTCGTTAGCTTTTTAACTGACTGTATTGAATGTGAGCCCTGCTTGAAAGTAGAGGGAGGTGGTTTTCTTCTGGTCGCATCAAAAGCAACTTTCAAGCAACAGCATGAAGATATGGGAAGTTGCCTGTTAACTTCAGCTGAGAAGGACGAGACCAAAATTGGGACCAAAGACTCCTGTCCCTCATTCCCACATTCAGATATCCTTTTTTATTCTTTCCTAATAAATGGCTTTCAAATTCTAGCTGGCAGATTTGAAGTTACTAATGATGTTTTGCATGGAGCCTCCCTGCCATCCTCAGGAGAGTGCGCACAACCCTGGGCTGTGTGCTGGAGGAGCACTGCCTGGTTATTGAAGTGACAACTTCACATGCATGGTGCTTTTGGCACTGGTCATATTATTTTTCAATAGGATGCCAGTATATTATTTAGCACTGACTGCATTAAGGTTTTTTAGCTCCCAGAAGAGTATTTTAGCGCATGTTTGGTTCTCTTTTATTGCCACATTTCACAGTCAACAAAAGCTTTGAACTGAGAGCCTCTGCATGCATTGGCATTGGGTAACAGCAGGTTTCATGCTCTTCTTTTAGACACCAGTTTTACCAACCAGAGCACCTCAGTGGATAATTTTGAGAAGCAAAAACCAAACCGTCCTGTATACAAACGACAGATAGATACTGAGTGGTTTATCTGAAGTCCATATGATGCACTCTGACTGCAATGCTTGTCTAACAGGTGTGAGCAGCATCTGCCCCTGACATCTACACCTCACATTCACTGGTGAGCTCTCTGCGGTCTCCTTTTTGAAAATCGTGGTCCCTGTGAAAAGGCTTGTCTCAGATTAGATTATCTGTGAGATAACTAACTCTGTCTCCATCATAGTGTTAAATTCCCAACAATTTCTGTCAGCCCTCAGTATCGACAATGACTTTTAATGAAAATCTTCTGGTGTTAAAACCACATCATCTTGGCATGGGCAATGATGACTCAGAAGGCAGCCCTGGACCATACTTTTAACTTATTAAACAAATAATTCCTACTGCAGACATCTCCAGTTGTAGAGTTTTTTACTTTCGCTTTCCCTTTATTTCTAATCCAGAGGAGTAAACCTGGGCTTTGTCCAAACTGATATTCCTGTGGAAGTGAAGGATGAGCGAGTTTGCATCCAGGTTTGGAGTTTATTTCTTACAGGATTCTTACAGGTCTTAATAACACATTTTAAACTGAGGTTATGCAAACAATAATCTTATTTTGCAGTTCACGGTACAAAGATTTTTTTCTCCTGTAGCATTTGTTCTCCCTGATAATTTCATTCTGTTGTTGTGTAACTGAATCCATCATTTATGTATGCCCAATGTGACAAACAGAGCTAGATGCAAACACTACCAGTATTTTAACAAAAGTTTTGTTTGACTAGAGGCGAAATGAATGAACTCATAAGTTCAAAATATACACCAGGATATCAGGAAAATTCTATGAGTAAATGGCCACTGTGATAAATTTAGTTTCATAATTTATGAAGACGTGACAATGGATTCTATATACTATATTTTAGGCATCTGTTTTCAGCCTTGCTCTACAGTATGGACTTAAATACTACATTTTCAGCATCAAAGTGTAAAAAATAGTGCAAAGCTGTCATATAACCCAGCAAAAGACAGAGTGACTCGCTTCTTGGCTCCGTGAATCACAGAATCACAGAATGGTAGGGCTTGGAAGGGGCCTCTGTGGGTCATCCAGTCCAACCCCCCTGCCGAAGCAGGGTCACCTACAGTAGGCTGCACAGGACCTTGTCCAGGCGGGTCTTGAATATCTCCAGAGAAGGAGAATCCACAACCTCCCTGGGCAGCCTGTTCCAGGGCTCCATCACCCTCAGAGGGAAGAAGTTCTTCCTCATGCTCAGACGGAAGTTCCTATGCTTCAGTTTGTGCCCCTTGTCCTGTCGCTGGGCACCACTGAAAAGAATTTGGCCCCATCCTCCTGACACCCACCCTTCAGATATTTATAAGCATTTATTAGGTCCCCTCGCAGCCTTCTCTTCTTCAGGCTGAACAAGTGCAGCTCCCTCAGCCTCTCCTTGTAGGAGAGATGCTCCAGTCCCCTCACCATCCTCGTAGCCCTCTGCTGGACTCTCTCCAGTAGCTCCTCATCTTTCTTAAATTGGGGAGCCCAGAACTGGATGCAGGACTCCAGATGGGGCCTCACTAAGGCACTGTAGAGGGGGAGGAGATCCTCCCTCGACCTACTGGCCACACTTCTCTTGATGCACCCCACGATGCCATTGGCCTTCTTGACAGCCAGGGCACATTGCTGGCTCATGGTTAACCTGTCATCCACCAGGACACCCAGGTCCCTCTCCACAGAGCTGCTCTGCAGCAGGTCCACCCCAAGCCTGTACTGGTGCATGGGGTTGTTCCTCCCCAGGTGCAGGATCCTGCATTTGCCTTTGTTGAACCTCATCAGGTTCCTCTCTGCCCAACTTTCCAGCCTGTCTAGGTCTTGCTGAATGGCAGCACAGCCTTCTGGTGTATCTACCACACCTCCCAGTTTGGTGTCCTCAGCAAACTTGCTGAGGGTACATTCTAATTCTTCATCCAGGTCATTGAAGAAGAAGTAATGTAACAGGAATGTAACAGGGTGGAAGCTACTGGCTCGCAACAAAGTTACTCTGCAGAAACTGAGATTGAATTCTGGTCTGCGGAGCAGGTAGGAGATAAACTTCTCAGTGTTTCTGCCTGGAAGGGATGCTGAGCAGCTGGCAAACCGTGCACAACAGCTTTATGGTGCAGGTCTGTGAGCACAAAAGATCAAAATAAAAAACTTTACATGACTATTGCAAACCAGAGTTAAAGCTGCCTGCAACCTCACAATGATACTTCCTGAACTTCTAATGATGGGGCCCTTCGGTATGCCTCCAGCTCAGCCTCTGTTTTCACCCAACCTGCTAATGGAAAGAGTATGTTTGATTACTGACTCAGGGAGCAGATATTTGCCCTGCTTCCTGGAGTTAGGTAGTTAATGTTTAAAAACACACTATTTTAATAATAACAAAAAAAAAAAAAAAAAAGAAGAGAGTGTCCACTGGGAATAAACATTATCCCTAATTTCTAAAAATAATTGTAATATGCATCTTAAAATTCAGAAGAGTGTGGCTTATGAATAGGAATGTAATTTCATTATTTAAATGCTGATGGTACAGCTAGAAAGCAACTGAAGTACTTTATACACCAACCGAAGATTCTCATATTTTTCTGCAATATCAATTCAGCATTAGCAATGCTAAGACACCTGCTCTTTCCTTAATAGAGCATGAGTTATTAAAACCAATGTTTTAAATTATGTTTATGCTCTAATAGAAAAGATCTGGTTTCTTAATTTAAGAGGTGATTTAGTTTACCTGCTTTACTTGGCATATTATTTATTAAGTCACTGTGTGAGTGTCATTTAAGAATAAATCATGCTGAATTGCATTGAAAAATACAAACAGTCAGCAGAGATGGGTTTAAGGAACAACTCAGTTGAAATAAATTATCGTACACTAAAGCAGATCATGACTTAGCGGGGTAGGAATGGTCTAGTGGCCATTGTTGAGCATTTCTAGTTAGGAAACTCAGAAATCTTCTCTGCTGTGCCAAAAACTTTATTTTCATCTCTTATAGAAGCTCTTACAACTAGAGTTTCAAAAGTTCGTTTTAATTTTGAATCATTTGGATTTGGGGCTCTGTGTTTAGTGTGGGTCACTGTGGTTTGGTTTTCAAAACTAGTGAACACTCAAAGCTACAATATGAATCAGGTGAGACCCAGAATGTCAAACATTTTTGAAAATGAGGCTTTATTTTTGGAACTTTACAGCAGAAATTACTGCCTTATTTTTCAAGGTTTCCTTATACAGTAAGCTGTAGGTTTTGAGTGTTAAATTCTGTGCATTTTGGATATAACTCAGTATCTCCACTCCTATGTTCTTAAAGACTGAGAAATCCAATTTCAACTTTTCATTGGTAATTAAGAATAGTTTCCACTGCTGATCAGATCCCAGTATTGTAGATAGATGTTTATATCATCTGTGCAAATGTAGGAAAAGACAACATTTACCCTGCAGAATGCAAAATAGAGAACTGCTGGAGAGAGAGGCAGAAACTGGTGACCAGGCTTCCCCAGTATAACGCTGAACTTCAGTGGCAGGGTTTCTCTCCACAGATCCTGATAATAGGATTCCCAGACATGTCTCCATGAAAACCATGTTACACGTGTTGCTTACCAAGCTGTTTATCATAGCCAGCAATAAGCATATCACAGCAGGAGTAACTCTGGTTTTGGCAATCCTGGTGCATTACGCAGTAGTGCTCTATTCCTGTAATTCTTCAGTTTACAAACACATCTAACTATTTTAATATTTCTTTCTAAAAGTTCTCTATGAGACATACAAAGATGATCTTTCTTTCTGAGCTTCCCCCTTTCCAATCAACCTTCTCCTCCAAAATGAGACAACCCCCAGCATCCGCAGAACAGTGCTTCTCTTTTGAACTGCCGATTTCATTCTGATTTTTGGAGTAAAACTCAGACATGCTGTCTTCCAATGGCTAATCCCTCCAGTGCCATGTTTCATAGGTTATTGCTCACATACATGCAACGTGGGACTAGAGAGTGGGAATATCCCAATCTGTGGATAGTGGTACTGAACATTCATTTTCCTTAACTTCTAACAATTCAAATGGTGCAAGAAATTATATCTCTGTGCATCCTCTTCTGCGTCAGTTTTTCATTTTTAAGACAGCTGATTTGGACCTGTCCTGTCAAATAGGTTTATATCTTTTGTTCAACTGTATTCATTTTTGCAAAGATGCAGCTGGTTTTGATAGAAATTGGAATGTCATCTCTGCTTCTTCCACTCACTAGTACAGCATAAATCTATCCTGCTCTTCAAATTATTTTTGTATTGATACAATGGATTAAGTAAACTTTCCCTTTATTGCTTATGCCAATTTGATGCAGATCTTGCTGAAATATTTCCAGGAAAAATCCTGGATGTCTGAGCTGATTATATGTCCTGAAAAACAATTTCAGCTGTGTTTCTTGTCTTCAAGTATCACCTCTGCCCATGTCCAGCAGAGAAAGGAACAATGAATCTTATTTACATGACCCAAACTGTGATTTCAAAGGACTGCAGAAGTTCAACTCCATACAAAATCAGACAAGGTCATATGTTTGCTCTCAATGATCAAGTTTAGTGAAGTCATTACCATGCCAAATCAAAATGTGATCCTGTCCAGCCCTCCCAGCAGCCTCGTGCCACTGACTTCACTGGGATGACAGGGCAGTCACTGCCTCACACAATGGGTCACAGACCTCCAGCAACAGCAAAATAGAAAATAAATGATCTAGAAATATCTAAATTACTATAAGACCTTCTAGCTTCCACCAAAACCCGTTCCAAACACACACAAGGAAGAAAATACTCTGCAAAAAGTCACAGCTCTTCCTTTTCTGAAAAAATTTTGGATTCTCTCTGGGGCAAGTGACAGCCTTCGGGTCCTCGACCCCTGGATGTGATGGTCTCGTTCACGCTGGTGCCATCCTGCTGACACAAGAGAATGAGGTAGCAGTAGACAGTGGCTGAATGAGGCTGGATTTAGGGACTTCAGACCTTATCAGATGCAAGTGGCTCTTTGATCTGAAGTGGTTATCCTTACCCAGCCTCACGCAAGTTCTTAACATACAGCTATCTGCAAACATCATTTTCAGGTGTGATACTAATTCTGCCTGTCTTACAGTCACCATAACAGCCACGGTGTGAGTGCTCCCAGCCATTAATGAAAGGATGCTGGGAACCCCTCTGAGGTGCAGCCAAGTATTATAATCGCTCTTACAGCTGGGAGCTGGAGCGTAGAAATGAACTGTGAGCATCTAAGCCCACATGGAAAGTCAGAAACAGACTTGAGAATTGGCTTCATTTCTCCTCATTTTTGTACTTTCTTTTCTTTGTTCTGTCTTGTTCTTTTTCCTTACTTTGCTCCTTTCCCCAAGAGCATTATCTGGACTCTAAGGGAGGAGTTACACTGAGAGCTGAACTACCCATGAGCAGCTCAAGTCCTTGAGCACTGTGGCTCATAGACCTTGTGGGAACCCATCCTCTGCCAGACTTCTCGTAGAAAGGGCTTATTTTTCTAACAGTGGCACATTTTGCAAGGACTCATTAATTTTTTTGGTTAAAAATCTCTAAATTTCTAGCCATGCAATTATTAAAGCTTCTACCTGTGCTACTCACCCGTCTGCTCTTACTATAGCATCCAGCTACCGGGCCGTCTTGAAGCCATTTGATTTTCTGAGAGTCCATCAAGGTAGGGAAGTAATATGTATCCTTCAATTACAAATCAGCTCACGGAGAGGCTGAGTTAGCCCTGAGGATACGTTTGGTAGCCCAGCTCTCCCCAGTCCTAAGCCAGCTCCCACACCACTGGGCCATCCTCTCAGCCCTTCCTTGAAGGTGGTCGAATTACAGGACTGCTGTCATAAAAAAAACCCAGTCCTTTCATCTGTCCTTCCACCTATCATGCATTGCTATCACATCTAGCAGCAGATGCACACATCTGAACCACGTGAGAAAAAAAAAAAGGAACAAAGACCAATGTTTACCATAGGATGCTTTGAAATCTTTGTAGTTGGCAACGAAATCAAAGGAATGCTTATGTTTTGATGTACAGCAGTCTTAAATCATTTGTAATTTTCTATCACCTCCTTTTATCAACAAATTAACATCTAGATATATAAGATCATCAGTAAATTAGCAATCAGCACCAGAACACAAATTTACTTTTGTGTGTGTGTACAAAACAAAGGACAATTGATAATATGTGGTGTAGCACTTGACATTTTAAAGAGAAAATAAAAATATTTATGTATGTTAACCTATTTGTTAATTTATTCTGGCACCTGCAATTGGTGAATTTCTCTAGGCTTTGTGTCATTTTCAAGTATGTGCTATCCAAACTCTTTCTTTTGCAAAGAGTCTTCTATTTTCATGAACAAGAGGGGAGGATGGGGAGCTATATGAAGGAGAAGGAAACAGATCTATGTCTCTCAGAGAAAATGTGTTAAAAGTAATATTAAAAACCCACTAATTTCAAAGATAAATTCTATGTGTAAGGTGAGGGCATTTCCTGTAAACAAAGCAGTAATAATTTAGCATGGATTTAAAGTTAACATATAAAATTGCAGACCAAATCCTCCTTCCCCCAACAACCATTAATTCATTAATCCTTGAAACCATCACTACATTGTTTTCTGGTAATTATACACACCTCGTATGCTGGCTTTTTAAGACATTAATTGCATGATTAGTTTTATGATTTCTTCTGATTACCAATTAAGTTACCTTTTTCTCTCTTTTTTGTATTTCATACATACCATTAGACTTTATAGTGCTTCTTTTTTAATTTCTCACCTAGCAGGGGTTCTCACACATTCGAAGACTGCATTATCCACTCAATAAATAGAGAGAGAGTTTAATTTTCTGTGTAAAGTATTGGTGTGGACTTGGAAAGATGATGTTTCGGATATTATGCTATCAAGAGTGACATTTAATTTTACAAGGAAAAAAATCTTGTTTTTCCCTGTCATAACAATGTTCACAGAGTATGATTTTAAAGATGTGCAGAGACGAAATCAAGTGATTCTGTCTGTTGGCTTAGCTGAAGTTGTCACATCTTCCTTTTTTGCCCAACATGTATTGCCAGCTGGTCTTCAATTCTATTAGTGTAATTTCTTGTATGGAGTTCTCTTGGGTCTGTGCATATATATAGCAGTAGCATCCCATATAGCATAAATCAGATACACAGGCATGATGCTCTCAAAGATTCAAGAAAAAAAAAAATGTTGATCAGTGGGTCTACAAGTTTGAATAGAACAGAATTTCCAAATACCCAGTATAACTGCATCTCAGTTCTCTTGTAGCCTGTGTCCTTCAGATGCTGTGAAATCTCAACATTTTAAATACACATCTGACTTTCAGCAAATAAGAATTCTGTCAACTACAATGGCAATATGCTAATGCCTATACACATTAGGTGAAACTCATGTGGGTGTTTTGAGAGACTTGTAGATGAGAATATTGCACAAAACACAGAAATACAAAACTAGATGCAAAAAATATTTTTTACTCTCCATATTGCACATAGTTGGACAAAGGCTGTGTATCTCAGTACGTATTTCTTTTTATAGATGTGTTTGTATGCTTAGTATATCAAATACTTTCGTGGGATTCATATACATATTATGCATCATCTTTGTCGTGTAAAAGCAATTACATTTAATGATCATCACCAGAGAAGATGCCTAAATGGAAATTAGTTGATAAATGCCTGCATGTAAAGGAAACATGGAAATGAATCATAGACCTTCTTGAAGAGAATAATATAGTCTGTAGTATATTGTGTGTGTGTGTTTTGAAGACAATCTGGTATTGATTTAAATGAGTATGCACTTCCAATTTCCTGACAGCTATGTCAGGTCAGAAAATAGAAAGACTCTGGGAGTTGCAGGGTAACTCTAATTGGACCACCATAGAAAATAGACTCCCAAGTTTTCTGTTGATCCTTACTTGCCAAAGCTGTACTACCTTCTGTAATAGGAGGAAAATGTCCATGGTGTACCATAAGCTGTTCTACAAGCACCCTGCGGACAGCAAGTGAGTACGGAGAAATGTGCAAAATTGAAGGTGTTCCTGTAATAACAAGTAAGGACACCTCCAGCTCTATAAAAGTTGTAATATTTTTTTATAAATTGTAGGTAAAAAAATATCAGGTTCTCTGATTAATCTTTATTTTTCTGTCGCGGTTTTCCTTTGAAGAGGTCTTTTGAATCTATTTCATTCAGTACTGCTTTGTACTGAATAATACATGAGGCGGCAGCAAAGTCTGTCAGTCCAGAAAACAGGAGAGAGACTCGAGGAGTACAGGCACTGGCTGTCACTGGCCTGACAAGGTCAGGAATGCCTTCGGAGTGCCCAGAGCTTGCCATCGCCTTCAGTTATAACTGATAGTAACTTCAATATTTCGCTAACCAGGTACCTTTATCTTTGATCTCTTTAGAAGTATTCTTTAGGCATAGTCTGGATATTTCAATCTTATACATTGAATAACAAGTATGAATGGTTTGAAATATTTTTCCAGCCCCCCAAAAGGTGAATGTGTATTTATGCCATTTCTATGTGCTTTCTAGGCTATATCAAACTCAATACTCCAATCAAAGCAGAAATAGTTCCTGCTAACTGCTTCTTTTTTTTAATTTCACTCCTCTTCTTTCATTCATAAAAAGTTATAGGAGGTAATGAGGTAAGACCAAATGTTGTAGCTAACTAGGAAAAAAGAAGAAAAAAATGTAGCATAGATTTTCCTGTTTCTTTCTCTTTGGCAATAATTACTTGGCTGCTGTTTTTGAAGAAATAAAAATTGTGAGAGATTTGGAGGAAAGGCAGAGGGAAAAAAAAAAGGTAATTATGGCTTGCTCTTGTATAAGGCTTTTATTGGCAAGAAGGCAAACAGGATTCTCTTGAATACACAGTGAACATTTTTCCCAAAGGTATTTCAAACTTTCTTTTTTTTAAATTCTGTTTCTTCTTTCCAAAAGTGTCCGAATCACTGTTAGTCCAAATCACCTTCGCCTTGAAGGCTGAGGTCATGACAAACACATGATTTCACTGTATGGAGATAGTGCCTACAGGCTATCCCTCCTTTTCTTCTGGCACTCTGGGAAAAACTTATGCCTTCCTTCCTAAATTTAGGAGTTTAGAAGCAAATAGATCTACTTTATTTATAGCATATCATGGTCTGAATCAAATATTGTAGGATCAACTGGTGATCCCTCTTACACCTGTGTTCCTAGATATCAATGACCATCTTCAAGTAAAAAACCTCACCAAAACCCAATAAATCAATCAATAAAATTAATAAAGTGAATCAATAGCCAGTTTATTTAATGTAGAAAAAAGATATATTGTACATCCTTTCCTGTGACAGGCATTATGCCCAGTGGTTTTAAAATCAGACCCACAGTATATTTCAGAAAGAATAATTATAAAAAAGGAAATGATTCTACATGGCTGGGTGATGATAGGCATCAAGGACTGCCCAAAGGCCTGTAACTTGTGAAGCATCTCTGTCTGCATCCACATATTTCCTGTCCTTACCATACCAGAAACAAAGCTGTTTGCAGCTCGCAGCAGTGCTGCCCCACGGCATGGTTGGGATGCTGTGGCATCACAGGGGTTTGCATTGTGTTGTTCCTGCTCAGAGCCACTACAACACCATCAGCAGCCGCTCTCTCCCTCCCTCACTCCATTGCCCAGTTTACGTGTGCCTACAAGCTCCCTGAGCAGATTCCTTGGTCTTTACCACTGAGCCGATGTGTGCCCTTGGGTAGGTTGCCTGGTACCTCTTCTTCAGTAAACCAACTGTATATGTGTACAGTATCAGGAGGATGACAAAAGCTAAGCATTCAGCTGTGCTGAATGTGTTTGGTGCTGAGAAAATCAGTTACTGCCCTCAGATAATGCTATGAATTCTAGAAGTTTCACTGGTATATCAGAGAAGGTGCCTTCAGAGGAATATAGCACATCCTCAAAACTAGAAAGTACAGACAAGCAGCATGGAAATACTGTCAAGACACTCTCCGATAGTCTTCAGCCTTATTGTAATAGAAGTATGCATAAATGAACCAATAACAATTCCAGATATTCCTTTATCTTGCAGACTGATGCAACCCAAAACTTTAATAAAAGTTTAATAATATTCAACTAGTAATTTGAACAATATATTTTCATTCTCTTGCACTTCCTGCATCTGTGAGTTTAGTTTTCACTGAATACACGGAGTGCTGAGGGTGGTGTGAGAGGCTTTTCTCTTCCTAAGATCATTTGTAGTTGCACATTGTGTAAGCCCAAGAGGTTTGGATAAGCAAATTTGTGAGTCCTTTTCAAACTGAACTGCACCTTCGGAATTTCTGTTTGCCCATCACTCATGTTCATCCAAATCCATGTTTAAATTGGGAACAAAACTATCCCCAGTTTACATAAATGTAGCCATCCATAGCAGCCCAAATGGATTAGAACTGCTGCATCAGAGAAGTCCATTAGTAAACTACAGCTACAGTTTAAGCCATTTCAAAAAGTACAGCTGCCTCTGATCAACCTAAAAAAAATCCTTTTTCTGTTGAAAACACAATGCAAAAATGCACACCAGGCTACAGGCCAGATATGTCAAGTACATCTTTTCTAAAAGTGGAGTTTAACCCGTACGAGTCATCATTTACTATTAAATTTCTGTTATTCTGATATGCTTCATACCAGCCCAATGTAAATGGATGCTGAACGCCACAACAGACATCTCATCCACTTCTCTCGCTTGCAGCATCCAAGGAACTTGATGTATTTTGCTCATGTACTGACCTCCAGTCAATGACTTGCGCAGAAGTATGGCATGCAGCAAGCCAAGCCCAGGCACCAGATGACAGGAATCAAAGAATAGCCAATCCTGAGTATATTGTACAATCATTATAATGGGGGATGTCAGAATTAGAATACCAGTATGAAATTACTCATGTCTTTGATCAAGAGAAGGGGCAAACTGGTCAGCCCACTTACTCTTGCAACGTACCCCTGTTTTTTGTTGCTGCCATGTTCTTGCTTTTGTTGCAAGGGAAAGACCACTGAGGAATATCAGGAGTAGTCAACATGGATTCACCAAGGGGAAATCATGCCTGACCAATCTGATAGCTTTCTACAATGGCATGACTGGTTGGGTAGATGAGGGGAGAGCAGTGGATGCTGTCTACCTCGACTTCAGCAAGGCTTTTGAAACTGTCTCCCATAACATCCTCCTAGGGAAGCTCAGGAAGTGTGGGCTGGATGAGTGGTCGGTGAGGTGGATTGAGAACTGGCTGAATGGCAGAACTCAGAGGGTTGTCATCAGCGGCGCTGAGTCTAGTTGGAGGCTGGTAACTAGTGGTGTCCCTCAGGGGTCAGTACTCAGCCCAGTCTTATCCAACTTCTTCATCAGTGACCTGGATGAAGAGTTAGAGTGTACCCTCAGCAAGTTTGCTGAGCTAAAAACTGGGAGGAGCGCTGGATAGAAGGCTGTGCTGTCATTCAGCAAGACCTGGACAGGCTGGAAAGCTGGGCAGAGAGGAACCTGATGAAATTCAGCAAGGGCAAATGCAGGGTCCTGCACCTGGGGAGGAACAACCCCATGCACCAGTACAGGCTTGGGGTGGACCTGCTGGAGAGCAGCTCTGCGGAGAGGGACCTGGGTGTCCTGGTGGACGACAGGTTAACCATGAGCCAGCAGTGTGCCCTGGTTACCAAGAAGGCCAATGGTGTCCTGGGGTGCATTAGGAGGAGTGTGGCCAGTAGGTCGAGGGAGGTTCTCCTTCCCCTCTACTCTGCCCTAGTGAGGCCCCATCTGGAGTACTGTGTCCAGTTCTGGGCTCCCCAGTTCAAGAAAGATGAAGAGCTACTGGAGAGAGTCCAGCGGAGGGCTACGAGGATGATGAGGGGACTGGAGCATCTCTGCTACGAGGAAAGGCTGAAGGAACAGGGCTTGTTCAGCCTGAAGAAGAGAAGGCTGAGAGGGGACCTTATGAATGTTTATAAATATCTGAAGGGTGGGTGTCAGGAGGAGGAAGCCACACTCTTTTCAGTGGTGGCCGGTGACAGGACAAGGGGCAATGGGCACAAAATGAAGCATAGAAAGTTTCAGCTGAACATGAGGAAGAACTTCTTCACTCTGAGGGTGATGGAGCCCTGGAACAGGCTGCCCAGAGAGGTTGTGGATTCTCCTTCTCTGGAGATATTCAAGACCCACCTGGACAGGGTCCTGTGCAGCCTACTGTAGGTGACCTTGCTTCAGCAGGGGGCTTGAACTCAATCCTCAGAGGCCCCTTCCAACCTCTACCATTCTGTGAAACCACATCAGCCTGAGTTGCATTGGTTTGCCATGAAGGGACAGTTCTCCTCAATGGTTTTCCTCCGTTTTTCACACTGATCACACTTAACGAGCTCTGAGGGGCAGGGGTATTGATGGGCAGGATCTAAGGCAGATATGCAGTAATATCTGTTTTCTATCTGCATCAACACCCAAACCTAAAACCTCTGGTCCATGCCTGATTATTTAAGCATAAAGTGATTTTTAAGATAAAGAATAAAGTTTTCATTGCTGGTATGAGTCAGAATGGAAGGACATAATTGCATGGCATAAACCACTGTACCCTACAGCCTCTGTGGAAGCTGCAAACCCAAGAAGTACATTTCCCACCATGCACTCTGGAGCTGGAAACAGAATGTTCAGTTTTGGAAAATACAGGGGCAGCTTTCAAAGTGGCAGGACTGAAATGCCACGCTAAGCTGCTTGAGTTCGCATCTCTTTGAAGATCCTTTGTCTGCTACCTTCCTTTTCTAAAAAGTAATCTTGAAAACGTCTTTCTGAAGACAGGATCTCTATTTATAGGAAAAGTTGTTGCTTTTGTACATTTTGCAAGAGCAATCTTTCGTATCAAAGTTTGTTTGATATGGAAATATTGTATACTTGCTGCTTCTAAGCCCACCTACATGCACACCAAGTTTCTGAATTACCAGTAAAAATCTATAGGCCTTTGGTGCACAAACTCAGCTTTTTAGTATGCACCTGCTTAAGCAATTTCTTTGAAAACAACACACTTGGATTTTTCTTTTTTTGCCTATAAATAGCCTTGCTTTGCAGAATGTAGTTTATTACAGGCTCTTTTAAATACATTTCTGAGGGGAAATATGAAGTTGTTCTTATTAAAAATGAATTATATACATCAAAATTAGAGTTGTTTGCAATAACACAACATTCTTTTACATCTTGTGCTAACATCAGCACAATCAATGGAAAACATAAAAGGAGATATCCCATAAACATTTGAAATTACGATTACAATGTTGGGGGAGGGACTTTTATAAGTTAATTTTTATCCTGAGAAGAAGGCTGATTTTCTTAAGAACTTGTGTTTCCCACAGTCACTTGGCTCCAGCACATACCTCTAAATCAGCTTTGTAGCAGAAGGCTGCAGGAGGAGGAAGTCCTGCCTCACACACTGGGAGATACCATCAGGCTGCCTAAAACTACAAGATATACTACAAATTAAAAAAAAAAAAAAAATCTGTTAAATAATATTGATATTATTATCTTTGTATTATTTTCAAGACACAAAATACTTTTTTCCTACTGGCATTAGCACTTTTAGCTTTTTTTAAACTGTTTTGCAGATAAAACTGACTCCTGGGGCTATTAAAGTAACACTTGTGAATATAGTCTGTGTTTTGCTGCAGTGCATCAGGAATACATGTTCCAGGAGGCTTGGAAAGATCTATCCATGGATGGAGCCATGCTACTTTTTTAATTTCTCACAAAAACTCTTTAAAGTTATAGATTGTTGCTTGGATAAGATCTGAAAAATCAAGTGATGTGATAATTGGGTTGTATCTTCAAAAGCAAGTAATTGTCTCTAGTAATCATGTGCCAGTGATCCAGAGTTTTGGTCATTCAGTTCACGTCGCATTCATGACACAAAAGATAGTCAATAGCTGATGGACTACTTAGCAACACTGATGTTTAAGGTCCACCCCTGTCTTTGAATGGGTATTTGAGGTGGGCATCTCAGCAGGTGGCTTTTAGGTAATGTTATCTTATTGGGACCTTCATATTTTTTGTTCCTTTAATGTTTCTCTCATTTCTAGACTGTCATTAAAATATTTCAGCTTCCCAGCAGTACTGGATAAGTAAGCCTATGATCTGGTGTTCATAGACACATTAAAGTTAATCACAGCCTTAAGTTAGAAGAGATAACCGAGAAAGCACGACCAATAAATAGAAAGCAAGGTTTGCACTTCTTTTGAACCAAAACTCATAAATCCATTATGATACTCATACCAAAGACCTTCCTGATGGCAGGGCTCCACAAAACTCACAAAGTTTCCTTTTTTGTTTTGGGATTGACATAAGTACTGGTTGATGTTTACTCATACTCTAGTCTTCCTTTAAGCTAGCCGTCTCTGCCAGCCCGGAGAGCTTAACAGGAAATTATCAAAACTGCGCATCTTCAATGAATTCACTTGGATATAAAACAATGAGCTCAAAACTTAAGCCTGTGCACTTATATTGAGTATTTGCTCATTTATGAAGTTGGTTTTTACGTTTTTCTGCTTTTGGAAGCAGAACAGAGGATATATTTGTATGCTGTGTTTTGTCTTTGGAAGATAAAAGGCACTTTTGATGGAAGTACAGACTGTCTTCATTCAGGGTAACATTCAAGGTATGGTGAAAAGATGTCCCTTGTAGGCAGATTGAAGTTTCTTTCTTAGGTATTTTGTTTATAGCTTTTACCCAGAGACAGGGTGGACAGTGTTACCAACCATTGAAGCATCTTGGCACTTCCTGTTAGAAATTCCAGCTGCAAAATAGTTATTTGAATATTTCTAGCACCTAATTTCTGCCTCTGGCTGAATTTTCTTAGGAAAACTACAACACAAACAATTTAGCCGTTTCTGACATTGCACTGGGGAAAATGAGCCTTAATCAGTGTCAAAAAGTTATGGTGGGTGCTCTTTTGTTTCAAGTGTCCCAGTGATCCATCCCTGCTACCATTGCTCGGTGCTGACTGGCGGCAGGAGCAATGTGACAAGGATTTGCCTTTTGCTCTTTTTTTATGCAAATCCAGGAAGTCTTTTCTAAAGTAGTTATAAATCTGTGTATATGTGTGGTTTGCACATGCCCTGAAGAAACTCGCTGCGTTTTAGCAACCAAATTCATCAGGGAATCCGTCCCCATGGATGGACAGATGGCGTCATACAGAAGGGACAAAAAGCTGGTTGAGATCTTGTGGATCATGATCCAGGGAGTTTGTTACAGACTGCACAATCAGGGTGAGAAGTGGAAGAGATCTTTTCTAAACAAATTAAGTAATTAATTAAGCGGCGCTGAGTCTAGTTGGAGGCTGGTGACAAGTGGTGTCCCTCAGGGGTCAGTACTGGGCCCAGTCTTGTTTAACTTCTTCATCAACGACCTGGATGAAGAGTTAGAATGTACCCTCAGCAAGTTTGCTGATGACAGCAAACTGGGAGGTGTGGTAGATACACCAGAAGGCTGTGCTGCCATTCAGCGTGACCTGGATAGGCTGGAAAGCTGGGCAGAGAGGAACCTGATGAGGTTCAACAAGGGCAAGTGCAGGGTCCTGCACCTGGGGAGGAACAACCTCATGCACCAGTACAGGCTTGGGGTGGACCTGCTGGAGAGCAGCTCTGCGGAGAGGGACCTGGGTGTCCTGGTGGACGACAGGTTAACTATGAGCCAGCAGTGTGCCCTGGCTGCCAAGAAGGCCAATGGGATCCTGGGGTGCATCAAGAAGAGTGTGGCCAGCAGGAGGAGGGAGGTTCTCCTTCCCCTCTACACTACCCTGGTGAGGCCCCATCTGGAGTACTGTGTCCAGTTCTGGGCTCCCCAGTTCAAGAAGGATGAAGAGCTACTGGAGAGAGTCCAGCGGAGGGCTACAAGGATGGTGAGGGGACTGGAGTATCTCCCCTACGAGGAGAGGTTGAGGGAATTGGGCTTGTTCAGCCTGAAGAAGAGAAGGCTGCGAGGGGACCTTATAAATGCCTACAAATATCTGAAGGGTGGGTGTCAGGAGGATGGGGCCAAGCTCTTTTCAGTGGTGCCCAGTGACAGGACAAGGGGTAATGGGCACAAACTGAGGCATAGGAAGTTCCGTCTGAACATGAGGAGGAACTTCTTCTCTCTGAGGGTGACGGAGCACTGGAACAGGCTGCCCAGGGAGGTTGTGGAGTCTCCTTCTCTGGAGATATTCAAGACCCGCCTGGACAAGGTCCTGTGCAGCCTGCTGTAGGTGACCCTGCTTCGGCAGGAGGGTTGGACTAGATGACCCACAGAGGTCCCTTCCAACCCCTACTATTCTGTGATTCTGTGAAATGTCTGTAACACAGATCTGGTTCATACAGAGACTTTTAACCTCCCTTACATTTGCTGCGTCGGCAATGCCACAAGACAGAAGCACTGAAGAAGATTTTGGGAGGGTGTCAGGGATGACTTATTGGCACAGGTATTATCTCCAGGGCCAACTAGAGGTAATACACACCTGGGTCTGCAGAAGGAGTCGCTGGGGAAGCTACAGCTGAGACAACTGTGGAAGGAATCTTTCTAGCAGAGGGTTCTGGGACTGGGTAGGAAAAGAACAAGGGTCTGGGAAAAAGATAGGTTCAAATTTGGAAGAGAGCAGTCACAAAAGCTTTGCATACAGTGCCTTCCCTCACAGTGTGGTCTGAAGTCACTGGTTTTGTCTCAGAGTCCACCTACATCAGCACAAGGACATGGAAGCAATGGTAACACTTCGTCTCTGTTTCATTACTCTTTGTTCCAGTAACTGGAATGGTAGAGGTCTAGATGATGGATATTAAGTTCTGTGATGAGCTGTATTGGTGTCAGTATGACAACACGTATTCAAATTACAGAGGGGAAGGTATTATTTTTTAAATCAAGGTCTTGTCGATGTCATTTTTTATTCTGAAAAAAGTATTTTCTTTGCCAAAAATTGCAAAGTTAAGCCCTCAAAATTTAATGCCTGACTTGTACTGTTTTCACACCCCTAAATGGTCCCATTTTTCCACGTGTATTAAGGTATAATGTTTAATTACAGAATCCTGCTTCATTTATATGCAGAAAGGGTCAAGTCTGGCAATGAACTAGGACTTTGTGGTAAAGCTAACGATTAAGAGGCCACAATCTCATTTGTTAAGTGCGTCAAAAAGTATAGAATGAATGAGACAATGAGACAGGATAGTCTTTTGGTTAAAACAGCACCTGTTTTTTTCGCTTTTACCAAAGAGTCTTTGTGTGTATTTGGGTAATTTTCTTACACCAGTTTTGTCAGAGATGGTTATTTCTTTTTTATTTTTAGATATGCAAGACCCTCTGTGTAGGGCTTGGCGCATCGGTTTGGTGAGCACTTACACAACAAATGTATGAGCTGCATGTGTATGAGCTGCAAATGTATGTATGTGCATGTGAATGTATGAAATACTACAAAACACAGAGATGGCTCAAACTGAGTACCCAGAATTAATGAGCATTTTTTGACATAAATCTCTCTGTGCCTAAAATCCGCTTTTTACAGAGGGAACAATACCCACTCATGCCTTAGGCAGGATATGAAATTCATTAAAATTTTGGAGTGTTTGTACCCTGGAATAATGAGTAGCTAAGAAGGAAATGAAAATATTGAAAATGATTAATCTATCCTTACAGCTGACGTCTATCATCACAGAAGTCTTTGTGTAATGTGAGGTAAATAAGGCCGATGACCAAATGCAAATATAGACACAAAATCCACTGGCCACTCTGCCCTGAGTGAAGAGGATTCTTCTAGGAAAACACAGATTCAAAATACATGTATTGGGCAAGACAGAGTTGAGTAGGCAATCTTGATCCTGGCTTTTCCTGAGGGCTTGATTTTCTAGCCTCAGTCCAGTAATTAAAAAAAGCTTCCCAGGAACAATTTGCTCCAGCTGAAAGCAGCAGGTAAGTCCCACGAGACACTAAAAATCTCTTCCCCTGGGGAATACAAGTTGACTTAGCCTGCACCCCACACGCAGGATGCAAAGTCAAGGCCCTCCTCCCCATTGCAGCACTTGACCCCCACGCTTGGCCCCTCTGGGCTGTGTGCTGAACTGAATGCTGTCCCATCTTTGTTCCAGTAAATGCTTGGTAGAAAATGCTTCAACATTCATCAGAGCAGAGATGGGAATCTGTCACTGGGAACTGCCACAACTATGAAGCTACAGCATGACGCTCACTCTCTGCCCCAGTCAATATTTAGCTGGGCCATGCAAAGAGGAAGGATTTCAACAGAGTGGACTGAGAGGGCCTCAGTGGGAAACCCCAGCTCTGATAGCTTCAGCCGTCCGGCGGCGGGGATGAGTCCTGATCCCTTAGGTGGAGGAGCTGTTCAATCAAGGTAGGGGCCCACATCACATAGGCAGCTGCTCTAATTACTGAGCTACTAGATGAAAAGAGACACTATCATCTTGTCCTTTGAAAAGACCAGACCTCCTTTGCCTATCTGAAGAAAGAGTTTATTTAGACGAACCCTAAATGCAAATAAATGCCTCTGTGCAAGTGACTCCCTGGATGAGGCAGGGCTGAAGCCATAGCCAAGTATTTGACATCTTCTGCTGACTAGGCTGGGCAGATCCAGTGAGGTGTTTGCTGTGAACCCTTCAGGGTGGCCGTTTTCATACCCTGAAATGTCTAATTCGGAGTTGGTAAAAGCCCTCAGCAGCAGGGTACCTGAGAGGTTGTTGTCACAGTGACACTGCCAAACTCCTTGTGTTACTCTAGCCCAAGGAAAAAAAAGGGATATTTAGGGGTGGCAAGATGTAGTCCACATGTTGTTAGGTAGCATCTGCGGGGAAATCTGCATAATCTCAGAGGAAAGCTTTTCGTTAATGTAAAATACAAGGTTGCTCCTGAGAAACCTTTTCTGAAGTGTGTTTAAACTATGCATTTCAAAGAAGGCTGGTGCTTCTGTGAGCCCGGGCTTCACAAGAAACTTTCTCAGAGATACAAATGAGGAGAAAATCTCCAAAGATATGGAAATAAGAGGAAAGGCTGTTTGCTCCTTTTGCATGAATGCACCTCACTTTAACACAAGAAAGGAAACAGTAGACAGAATAAGCTCAAAGCTCTCAGTTGCAGCCTTTTTGCAACAGTGAGACGATACGGGTTTTAGTCAACACTGAACTTTCCCCATCAATTCAGTGTGCTTTTTTCTGGCTCATGACCCATCCAGCCTGTATGCCAGAGCATCCTACATGTCAGTGCTTTAAAATGCTGTAAATGTACCCTGCTCAAGATAACTGAGTGCTAACAGTAGGTGGAGATACAATCCAATTGTTCTGTAGTGTTTCCAAACAATCTGAAGCCAGCCTGACTTGCTATTAATTTTAATTAAGCCTTGCAATAAAAGCAAACAGAACGGTGAAAAGCAAGAGCACAAATAAACGTATAGATCATGCTTTTAGTTCCCTTTATGCAGTAATCTGATAGCTTGCTTTGGCCTCGCAGGTGGAATACACAGACCTAAATTTAATCTCTGTTTTTTGTTTTTCTCTCAAAAATCATGCCTTCTGCTTTTTAGTTTACCTCAGTGAAAGAAAATTATAACAAAAGGAAGGTAGTTCTCAAACCACTTCAAGCATCAGAATACAAGCTGATTTTAAAAATTTATCAGCTTATTCAATTTCCTAGTTTGTGCATTTATTTTTTAAAGGAAAGGTGATAGGAAATGCTAAAATTATTTTAATTAAACTTTTACCATAGCTGGATTTGAAGGATGTCTCTGATCTATGCTTCCTCAAAGTTGAAACAAAATGGTGACTGTCTTTGTGGGTCTAAATTTTGGAGATTGAAGGGCACAACCAGTTTTTTGCTCACGGAACTACACCCGCTTTGCTCCCCGGGCAGTCACCAGTGAGTGTTGATGGGCACTAGCAAGAACTTTTAGTCATGTTTTTAAAGTGCTCCCAGACATGTGAATCTGTAGAAAGAACAAAGTGCCACCCCTGGGAACAGCACCCCTGAAGACTTTATATCTGTCCGTTTTGATTGTACCTCCCACCCAGGTTTTCAGATCATTGTAAGCTTAATGTTTTAAAATTCACCTTCAGTTTACATCCTCTTCATTCACGATCAGTCAAATCCAGCTGGGTATTAGGGAACAATAGTTTTCTTCTTTTAAGATTGTAATTATATCCTGTTTGTGCCATGGCACTGCCTCTCCTTCTGAAAGCCTCCAGAAAACACAAAGATGAGGAAATCCAGCCAGCACTAGATTGAGGAGTGGCAGAAAGATTAACGTGAATTAAGGTGCAGGCAAGCCCTTTTCTAGGAATAATTTTGTTTTCTGAAGGTAGCTGCTATTTTGCTTTGTGCTTTTATGCCATTTGTTGAACATAGCATTTATCCTGTCCTCTTTTTCATGCTTATCAAATATCTGCTGATAAATACAGCTTGGTTTATCCCTATATCTCCAGCAGGGTTGTAAAGAAACTATAACTAGAGGTAAAGAGATGAAGTTACTAGGCACACGGTGGACCAGGGACTATCATCCGCAGGTACCTGTAGGTCCTGGAAATTATTTACTCATCTCGGTACCCTCTCCCCATTCATGATTCCTTATTTCAACAGCAAAATGGTCATATATGTCACAAAATTTTATACTAAGAGGAAAAAAATGATAGTTAATGGAAAGCTATTTAAAAAAGACTCCGTCTTTCATATCGTTACTTTGAAGGACTCAGTTTTTAGAAGAAAAAGCCAGAACACCAGAAATTCACAATGAACTTCAGGGAAGATGTGATTACATCTCATGTAAAAAGTAAGTCACATATTTTTCAGCAGTGTTTTTTAAATCTCACATCAGATAATTGCTGCCACTGGAAAATACCTGTCTTTCAGCGCTGCATATCATATTCATCCTACTTAAAGGACTTCTTTCATTAATAATTGCATTAAAATATCACCCCACTCATGTTCTAAAGCAGCACTCAAAACTTAGCAATTAATGAATTTTTAATTACATGATTTGGTTATTTCTTCACTGTCTTTAAGTTCTTTGCTTATGTCCATGAAAACTATGACGAAAAAAAATTTAAGCATTAAATGAAAGGAGCACAAGGAGTTTGTGTGTAGCTGTTTCTGTGTGTCTGCCTTTCATACAACAAACTGAATCCTAAATGAACAAAAGGAAATATGAAGACAGAGCCACATCTAGCCAACACCAGACTTCTAGAAATTCGTGGTATGGTAGGCTGTAACCCAAAATCTTAATAATGAGATACATTACTTCCAGCAACTGTGTATTGTGTATTGCATCATTTGGTAGCACATTTTGATAGTAGAAGCCCATACTTACGTAACCTGCCAGAGGTACTTCGTGCCCCCGTGAAGCAGAAAAGCATCTGTTTTCAAGTGAATTGATTTGATCCTTGCTGTCTTAGGTGATTATCCATTTTCTAGCATTGTGTATGTTACTGCCATGTAGCAAATAATGATAAATCATAGCACTTCTCTCACATCAGTACAAACTCGGCTTATGTTAGGCTTTGTCTCTGTAGGAACCTAGTTTTACAGTCACGTAAGTATTTTATATCCATATGTTTGAAACAGCGTGAGCCATTTCAGGATCCCTGAGTTCAATTTTAGAGGATCTCCAGTTTGTTTCAACTTGCATGCAGGCAAATTCAGCTAAACCAAAAAACATGTGGAAGAGCGTGAGGGTATTCAGCACGCAGATTTCATTAGTTTAATTCCCTCAGCCTGGATCTATGCAATAGGCCACAAAGGTTCAACTTTACTTTCTAGGCGATGTCTTATAGAGCAGAGGCTGTGACTCTGCTGGGGGTCTGACCCCGCAGTCCCATAAGATCCGGTGCAGAGAGCAGTGAGCACCAAACCTGTGTTTGTCACTTTGGCAAGGATTTTTCCCTCCTTCATCTGTTTTGCTGACAGCCATCAACAATACTTTCAGTGCATGCTGCCAGTGTGTATCCACCTGTGCCCTGGGCTGCAGATGTGTTTATAAATTGAAAGTTTTCTGACATGATAGACCATTTTTTAACAGTAATTAGAGCATATGGTGACATCAAATCGTAGTAGAAACAACTCTCTTGCAAAGATTTCAGGCTGCCAGTAATGGAAATCTGACATTTATGCAGGCTTTGTGTTGTTTGAAGCTACTGGCCATTAGAGCTGAATTGCTATGCGCTCCGCTCAGCCATTCTGTTTCCCAGAGGTATTTCAAGAGCATGAAGCCATTTCTTTTCCTCTTTTTGTTTGTTTGTAAAGGGCCTAGTGAGTTATGTGGCTTTTCCTGGGAAATAAAAAGACTTGCAAATGTAACACTTATTCCTTCCTGACATTTCAAATCTATGTGTTGGTAGTTAAACCTTTAGTTACATGACTATTTTTCTAATCAATTACGTTACTTAAAAACCAACTCCAGAGTGCCAGTCTGCCATAACAGCTATATTATGGTCATATTCCCTGGTGAAGTATGTGTAACTTGCTGACTTCAGTGGGAGAAACATACATCTGAGGGCCAAATTTATCTCATGGACTGATTGATCATCAGATGTTTGGTACTATGTGCCAGATATTCCAAGCCACTTAGCTCCCAGCAGCTCTTGTAATGAGACCTCTGGCTAGGTTTTCACAGTCTTTTTGTGAATCTCACATACAATGTGTAAACAAAAATGGGCCAAAGTCCTTATGTTCTGTGGGAAGTAATTTATTCTCAGGAGCAGTCCCTGTATCTAGTACCTAGATCCCAATGAGATGATTAAGTACTTATTAACATGAGTAAGAGTTACAGATTACAGCATTCTGTTGACTATTTAAAATATCACGAGGCACATTTTATATTAAAGTCAATGGGCAGAGATAGGAGGAGCAGGAAGCATTCATTAGAGATGTGAACTGTGCTGGGGTCCCCAGGAGCCTGCATTTGTCGAGCCTGAGGTGTGATTTTTAAATTGCATCTTTGGTTTTGTGGGTGACACTTTACACTTGCAACTAACGGTGCCTGCCATTTTGAACAGACAAGGTAACCCACTTTCTCTCTACCCCACTATCAGCAAGATATCTACATTTTCCTTCCACAAGTTTGCAGTTTGGGGAATGCACTCCAGGGTGTTTGGTACTGGTTTCCAGCTGCCTTTCAGGGTCACAGTTTCTGCCACATTTCATGAGGGGTCTGAGGAGTGAGAGAACCGATGACTGGAAAGCAAGGTTGTGATTCCCTCCCCCCCTCCAAGTGCTGGTGGTGCTCTACAAGCCTAAGCCCCAAGCCTGAGCTGTCTGTTTCAGATTTAGCTTAAGAACAGTATTCAGGCTCTGAGGTGTGGGCTGTGTTTTGAAAATGCTTCCACATACATTGAACATGTTTAACAGTTGTTTAGAGTACACCGTTTAAATTCTAGGCAACCATCTATCAGACCTACCACCCAAATTAAATAGCAGGGCATTTTTGACATTTTGGGCTTGTAAATTAACTTACTTGCTTGATGGTGAACATTTTTGTTTGTTTGTTTGTTGACAGAAAAACAGCACACATTGATCATTAGTTTTGTTTTGAGTCTAGTCCTCATCTATTTATCAAATGAGGTGTGCCTTGTATGTTGCTTGATGGAGTCATGCAAATTGGTGAGCCAGACAGTCTTACACTGGAAGCAGCTTAAACAGAGAGAGGTTTTTTCCACAGCAGAAGTCATTCACACACTCTTATGAATAACCTCATTGATAATCTAAGAAAAAGCATATGGTTCCTTACCCTGAGCTGGCGATAATTTAATCAAAGTTGTTGAACACAAGATCTCAGAGCTCAAAAGATTTGGATTTATCTGAAGAATGTGCATGTTTATGCACACATAATTATACAAGAGTTTGTTGTATCCCATGATTTCAAGATAAATACCTGGAACTGAGAAGGCATCTGACATTTGTGTATCTTTTTATCACGTCGTATGTGTATGTATATATGTCATAAAGAAATTCAGAAACCTGCAAATCTCATGGCACAAAACCACAGAACACATCATATCAGGCCCTTGTGAATGTGGCTCAGCCTATACTGGACATAAAGGCTAGGGCTATTGTAAATCAAAAGAGTATCGTGGTTCTTAGAAGATTTAAATTAGCCCATTCTACACATATGGTCAGGGAGAAAGATGCATAGATCTGAGCAACAACTGAGCATATTATTTCAGAGTTTGAGCATAACAAAAGAGGCCATCATGAAACCTTAGAGATCTAACTTCAAAACAAAATTATTAATAGCAAGAGGGTAAAAGCTTTAGTGAAATTCGGAATCCAGTTCTAAATAGGATCCCCACTTCAAGAATGAATAATAGATGGAGTCCAACTGTTCTGTGCTTGAGCACAAATTAGTGATTCATTGATTGTAATCAAAAGCAGCTGCTTGTAATCAAAGCATAGGTTGTGATAGGTCATTATCAAATGATATGCTAATTTTCTATGTATATAAAGAGCGGAGATGGAGCTTGTCAAGAGAGGTCTTGATGATGCAAAATACAGATTTTGTGAGAAGTTTAACTTGGTGCTTGCTTTCTTATCTGTCCTTTTTCCCACTCAGTATTTTCTGCCTCCATAATTAGTTTGAGTTTTGTGGCAGCTTATTGGAAATGTCACCAACATCTGGGTTGGTGCAGCACAGCACAATAATGCATTTGTAGGAATAAAGCAGGTCTTATCCCTTCCTCTTATCATTATTAACTCACAATGAATACTCCTTTCCATGGACATAAATTTGTGAGTCTGAACTTTGCCAAGTGCTTAGGCAAGTATTTTCAAATTCACCTGTTTTAAGTTAAAAGACTTAAGTAAATGGCAATAGTTGGCCAGCAATAGTTAGTGAATGAGATTTACAGCTGTCCAGCAACTAAAAATCAGGTCACTATTTCAGTGCTTAAATTTGTACACACATTTCACAGAATCACAGAATGGTAGGGGTTGGAAGGGACCTCTGGGGGTCATGCAGTCCAACCCTTCTGCCGAAGCAGGGTCACCTACAGCAGGCTGCACAGGACCTTTTCCATGCGGGTCTTGAATATCTCCAGAGAAAGAGAATTCCACAACCTCCCTGGGCAGCCTGTTCCAGGGCTCCATCACCCTCAGAGGGAAGAAGTTCTTCCTCATGTTCAGACAGAACTTCCTGTGCTTCCGTTTGTGCCCATTGCCCCTTGTCCTGTCACGGGCCACCACTGAAAAGAGCTTGGCCCCATCCTCCTGACACCCACCCTTCAGATATTTATAAACATTTATAAGGTCCCCTCTCAGCCTTCTCTTCTTCAGGCTAAACAGGCCCAGCTCCCTCAGCCTTTCCTTGTAGGAGAGATGCTCCAGTCACCTCATCATCCTCGTAGCCCTCCGCTGGACTCTCTCCAGTAGCTCTTCATCTTTCTTGAACTGGGGAGCCCAGAAATGGACACAGTACTCCAGATGGGGCCTCACTAGGGCAGTGTAGAGCGGGAGGAGAACCTCTCTCGACCTACTGGCCAGACTCCTCCTAATGCACCCCACGATGTCACTGGCCTTCTTGGCAGCCAGGGCACACTGCTGGCTCATGGTTAACCTGTCGTCCACCAGGACACCCAGGTCCCTCTCCACACAGCTGCTCTCCAGCAGGTCCACCCCAAGCCTGTACTGGTGCATGGGGTTGTTCCTCCCCAGGTGCAGGACCCTGCATTTGCCTTTGTTGAACCTCATCAGGTTCCTCTTTGCCCAATTTTCCAGCCTGTCCAGGTCTCTCTGAATGGCAGCACAGCCTTCTGGTGTATCTACCACACCTCCCAGTTTGGTGTCATTAGCAAACTTGCTGAGGGTACATTCCAACTCTTCATCCAGGTCGTTGATGAAGACGTTGAACAAGACTGGGCTGAGTACTGACCCCTGGGGGACACCACTAGTTACCGGCCTCCAACTAGACTCAGCGCCGCTGATGACAACCCTCTGAGTTCTGCCATTCAGCCAGTTCTCAATCCACCTCACCGACCACTCATCCAGCCCACACTTCCTGAGCTTCCCTAGGAGGATGTTATGGGAGACCGTGTCAAAAGTCTTGCTGAAGTCTAGGTAGACAACATCCATGGCTCTCCCCTCATCTACCCAGCCAGTCATTCCATTGTAGAAAGCTATCAGATTGGTCAAGCATGATTTCCCCTTGGTGAATCCATGCTGACTACTCCTGATAACCTTCTTTTCCTCTACTTGCTTGATGATGACCTCCTGGATAAGCTGCTCCATCACCTTTCCCGGGATGGAGGTGAGGCTGACAGGCCTGTAGTTCCCTGGGTCCTCCTTCTTGCCCTTTTTGAAGATTGGAGTGACATTGGCCTTTCTCCAGTCCTTGGGAACCTCTCCTGTCCTCCAGGACCTCTCAAAGATGATGGAGAGTGGCTCAGCAATGACATCCGCCAGCTCTCTCAGCACTCATGGGTGCATTCCATCGGGGCCCATGGATTTGTGGGCATTTAGTTCACTTAAGTGATCCCTCACGCAGTCCTCCTCGACCCTTGAAAGTCATCCTCTGTGTGGGCTTCTTGTCTTACCTCCAGGGCCTGGGATTCCTGAGGGTCTGCCTTGGCACTGGAGACTGAAGCAAAGAAGGCATTCAGTAACTCTGCCTTCTCCGCGTCCTCCATAACCAGGACACCCACTTCATTCAGCAGTGACCCCACATTGTCCCTAGCCTTCCGTTTGCTACTGATGTAGTTGAAGAAACCCTTCTTGTTGTTTTTGACATCCCTTGCCAGCTTCAGTTTCAGGTGGGTTTTGGCCTTCCTCGTCGCATCCCTGCATGCTCTGACCACATTCCTGTATTCTTCCCAAGTGGCCTGTCCCTCTTTCCACATTTCGTAGAGCTTTCTCTTCCACCTGAGTTCCGCTAGAAGCTCCTTGTTCAACCATGCAGGTCTCCTGCCTCCTTTGCTCGATTTCTTTCTCAGGGGGATGTACCACTCCTGAGGGTGGAAGAAGTGATGTTTAAAGAGCGACCAGCACTCTTGGACCCTCCTGCCTTCGAGAGCCCTGGCCCACAGGATTCCTCCCAGTAGCTCCTTGAAGAGACTAAAGTTAGCCCTCCTGAGGTCCAAGGTTTTGATCCTGCTTATCGCCCTGCTTCCTCCACGCAGGATCCTGAACTCAACCATTTCATGGTCACTGCAGCTGAGTCTACCTCCAACCTTCACATTCTCAACCAGTCCCTCCTTGTTTGTTAATACAAGGTCCAGCAGAGCACCTTTCCTTGTTGGTTCCTCCACCACTTGCATCAGATGTACCTTTCCCTTGGGTCTCATAGTTTCGAAGTTACCTGGGTCAAAGCTCTATGAAAAATTAATTCGTCTAGTGGTATCAAAGATCCCATATTTAATCGCAAAACATCTTTAAAGTCCAAAACCCCTATGACATGCTTCCTCACTTTGGGAAAAGAGATATTATTTTGCCTGTTCATTGCTAGGATGAGATTGTTAGTGTCATCCCTTGGTAGGAGGTATTGGACTGTCTCCTTGCTTACTCTGCGGCAGCCCTACAAGCGAGAAGGTCATTCTCTCGGTTTGAGCTTAGGTTGTGGAAGGGAAACACAGGAGGTGGGAAGGCCAAGAAGGACAGTCAGACTTCACAACACAGTAGCCTATTCAGTGCAAATTAGGCCAAGCTCAACGTATTTCAGAAGGAGACTGTAACTATCCCTTTTTACCATACTTTTTCATTTACCATTGATCCTGGCATTTGCAATCTGCAGTCATTGTTCACTCCCTAGCTGCTTTTAGGTGCTCAAGAGAATTTTTCCATATTGATACGACAAGGATTTTTCCATTTCAATATAGGCAAGAAAGTAACTTTTTTTAGCCTCAAGCCTGGCTTCTATAAACCATTTCCTATGTCATTGCTAGACAGTCTTGCTGTGGTTGCTATTGAAATTGATTTGGAAACTAAAGCTGCTACACCTCTGTAACACAACTGCGAAGTTGAGCTAGTGACCACTGGGTAAATATTAGAATGGTATGAATATGGTGGCAAACAGACAGCTCTCAGATGGGCTGTTGCTTCTCAGTTCAGCTGATAAAGTGTGTTGTTTGTAGAAGCACTGGCAACTTGGCAAATTAAATTGGACTTCTCTTTTTGTACCATGATTTTTGTAACTGATGTGATTTCTACTTTGGGATGCTTTCATTTAAGTGTTTGTGATATTGAGAGGTGACTGCAATGTGATGGCTGCTGTAAAGAGGAAATCCCAGCACCCTTGCACTGACAGGTAGCTACTTGGTGCACACCTGACCTTGGAGACTAGATTAGCAGAATGAATTGTTGAAAGACTTAAGAGGGAAGTTCTGTCCTCCCAGTAGTACGATTTCACAGCCTGGATGTTGAAAGATCTGTCCCATAGTCACAAAGGGGTCTAGTGGCCCAGGTATTGGTACTGTCAGGTGACGAGCATACCAGCATCCCCCATTTCCTGCAGTAATCCACTGCCCCCTGCCAGCCCCTCCGTGGCAGTATGTGATTCACAGGTGGTCTACAGCGTCTTCCTAGTGGGTAAACACCCCTCCAGTTCTGTAGCTAGTCCCAGTAGTGTAACGAGCATTTCTAGCTTATCCTCAGCTTTTCCCCTGAGAACGTCCCAGGTCCTAGAACCATTCTCAACCATCAACATGTGCTTATAAAGCAAACACATTTTGGACTGTGCCATGGTTTCTAAACGGAAAACCACAGGAAAACAGAGGATTCTTTCCTCATTAATCATGGGTATTATAGGTGAGACAGAAAATGTGGTCAAAACCGGTGAACGCTGTTACCACAGGCTAGATGGGTGGTTGCTTTTTCATTTTCCCTTTTAGAGAACAGGGGATAGTTTTCATCAGTGAGGCAATTTAAGGTGACTTTTGTTGCTAAATTGTGAATGAATTAAAATAATCCCCTCACTTATATAATGTTTGAATTTGGCCAACCATATTTATGAATGTTGATGGACAGACAATAGCAATGTCACAAAAATAGGTGAAATCTCAAAGAAATAATTGTCTTTGCTTTTTGTTGAACATTCTCATGGTCTTCATCAGAAATAAGGCATGTTTATCTAAAGGACAGTTAATTTTTTACATTGTTTCCAAAAGCTTAGCAATATCAGTATACAATTAATATTGTATTTTTAGAATAGCTATTGTGTGAGTTTTCCAGTTTTGGACAGTATGACTGGGGACATTGTTGGGTTAATTCAATACTTTTTTTCCAAAATGAACCTCTAAACATACAAAAATATATTTTCACTATATTTTTTCAAAGTAGAAGAAAAAAGTTTAATGTGTGTATTCTCTCTTCTAACACTCATGTCCCCATAATTTCTTACTTTTTACTCTCTTATAGCAAGCTGGAGTCTTCTTGTCTAACTCTGTGATCTAGTTCCTTCCATCCTGTGCTTCAGAGGTTAATATGGAGAAAGCAGAACCATCATTTAGTCAAGACTTTAAATTGTTTAAGTCAAAGATTAAATTTTACTATTCCAGAGTCCAGGGGACAGCCAAGGCGTAGCAGAGGGACAGAGAGAGGAGAAGAAGCCCTTGCTGCTGGGATGTGAGGAACAGACATGGACACAGTGACAGTGGTGTACTCCAGCCTTCACCCCAGCAGAAGCCACCTCCTAAATTTTTCCCTTCTGGACAGCTGTGGTGGCAGCCAGCATGGATGGTCAGTTTGCCATTGTCAAAGTGAGCAGGAGAACCAGAGGACTTCTACCACCTCTAGCAGTGGTTGACTTTGCTGGTTTTGCCTATATGTAAGACAAAAATGTGTACTCACTTGAAGAATAAATAAGAAACATAAATTTGACTTAAAAATAACACTACCTTTCTTTCTTACAAAGGTTTTCTTTGAAAAAAGAGAGTAAGATAAATGATACCATCTCATTTTTCCAGTCTTAGCCTCAAGCCACTATAATTGCTTGAGCAAAGGTGAACAGCAAGCCCAACCAAGCCGTGCATTTTGGCTTCCTGTTCCGCTGACTGATGTATTGTTATTTGAAGTGTTGCATACCTCATTATGTGCAGTTAATAAAGTTGTATTGTGGGCAGATCTGCAGTGCTCTCAGATCTATGGAGCAGGTTAAAAAGTGGACCAGCACTTAAAGGTTGTGAAGCAGAGAAAATGATCTGCAAAATTCACAGCGAATAATAATGCATGCCTTCCATCACTCTGTGTTGCCCCCTGTTTTCTGCTCTTAACCACAGCCAAAACAACCTATTCTCACTTTTTTCTTTGTACATATTCACCTTGGTGCATTTCGTCATCTATTTATGGGATCATATTCAAATATTCACACTGGGACCACAAGGTTAAAATGTCATTTTCATTCTCTAGGTGAAAATGTCTTTGTAATAAAGAGGGGAAGTTAAAATTTGCACTTAACTTCATAGAAGGAGTAAAATATTTCTTATCAAACTGAACTTTGATAAAAAGTGTGCTACAGAACACAGCATTTCTTTAGATGTTAGAGAGGCTGTGGCTGGAAAAAGAAATCAAAATTTTAACAATTTTCACACGACTTCAAATAAAGGGATTTCATGTAAACGTTGCAACTCAAAATTCAGGGTTTTACACATCTTAAAAAAGAGGTGTCTTAAGAAAGCAGAACAAACAAATAAACCCAAGAGATTTCTCATAGGATCCCATGTCTACTGTTGTGGACACACCAGTTATCAGAAGGCTGGTAGCATGGTTGGCTGTGCTGGAAGATGTCGATTTTGCCTCCTTGGCTACTTCAGTTATAACCTTCCTTCTCTGTAATATGCTTTTACACCTTCTGCATCCCTGAAGGCGCAGAAGGGAGGCAGGGACACTTCCGCAGCAGATCTCAGAAGCACTCAGATGCTTGCAGCCTTGCTGTCCTCACACACTGCAGTGGCCCTCGCTGTGGGCTTTGAGACCCTCCGCTAGTGGAAAGCAGGCACTCTCACCAGCGCTAATTAGCGTGGCAGACGAGTTGGAGCTTTGCCTCTATTTTTACTGCAGTCCCTTTGAGGAGCACGTTTTCCCCTCCTACACATACTGGCACACTCACCCAGCAGTAAGGTCCAGCAAGTCCAGATGTTTGCAGGCTTTGGACCACTAAAACATGTCTAAAATGAGCAAGTTCATACATGCTAAGAGCAATCCAAGTCTTTGAAAGTTTGAAGGGTTTGTAGTTCAATGAAAATGTTTTAGGGATCCAGGTTGAAAAGTCTGAACCTGCCAGTTGGATCCAGGAACTTAAAACAGGCAAAAAATGCTACTGGAATATGAGGATGACTTGCGGAACAAATATGTAAAACAGGTCTCAGCTATTCCTCTATTTACAGGAAGATGAGCATTAGCTACCAACATCTTGTTTGTCCTACAGGCCTCCTTTATGGAGTCAAAAATGGGTAATGCATAGGCAATCAGTTAAACAGAACTAAATTAAAGTTGTTGACAAAAAATCATAATGTGCATTTGATTATTCACCTTCAGTGAAACAAATATTTAGGGCAGCATTCAAGCTTTCATTGTTTTTATGACCAGTATGTTTGCTGCCATGAACTCAATCACAGCACAATAGGAGGTGAGACTAAATGGTTTGACACATAACAAGTAATCATGATAAAAGAATTGACACTCTACGCAGTGCAGAGGCTGTTACATTTTTAAATGCAAAATTAATTTCAAGATTGATTGAAGTCTTCTCCCTTTCCTCTAGCAATAGAATTAGCGTATTATTGTGGGCCTTCTGCAGCGCTTTGTCTACCATACAGCATCTGCAGTGAGTTCAGCACTGTTTAAAAATGCATTTAGATTTGAGCTTTAGAATAACCTTTGCGAATACTTTTCCCCCTTGAAACTTTGCAATGAATTTGATACGGGAGATTGAGAAGGAAAAGGAGGAGGAGTTGGCATTAGAGCTTCAGAGGATACTGAAGTACTCTGTTTATCCAGAGCCCAGGTAAATTGCTGGAGATTTAGCACACAGCTCATGCCATTTGTCTGAACACGACCTTGAGAGGACACCTTCTTTCTGGTTTGAGAGAGGTAATTTTGTTTCATGCACTTGTCAATCTTGCGGCTGTTTCTCCACAAGCAAGGAAGCGTGCTGAAGGAGATGTGTGACAGTGCTGAGAGGTGGCCCACAAAAGTGTAAGGCTTGATTATTAATTAAGCTGGAACTGTATTCAAAGCTGCAACGCTATAGTGCAAAATTATTCCTGTTGGTTTGGGGGAGGGGTATGTTTGGTGGGCTAGCACAGTTCAGAGCTTACACACAGGCTTATTTGCAAACAAAAGCAATCATCTAGATATGGCAGTCCACTTTTTTTGCAGGTCTTCTTGCTAAAGGTGCTGATGAATCCACAGTAGCTGGAGGGCTGTGTTGGAACACGTCTGTGTTAATCAAGATGATTTTTTGGCTCTTGGGTATTCCTATGGTCTTAACTAAATCAGACTTGTAGGGCACTCCTAATTGCTTCACTGGCTTCAATATGCAGCCACAAATGAAAATGGTCTGCCCTAATTCCTATGTTGAATATCAACAAGTTGTGAAGTGTTTGTGTGCGAGAGAGCGGGCTGGCATTATCTGGATGGTCGGTGCTGGCAGGAGATTAGCTCGAGGCTGCAGGGGCACAGAGACAAGGGAAGTTTCCCCATCATTTTCTTTGGTATGCTAATGCTCCTGTTCATTACATTAACACTAGCATTGCAATTAAAAATAAGAAGAAAGAGAGCAGCAAGAAACAGTACAATGTTTAAAATACAGAGAATACATGCTGAATCTGCTAACCCTTATCAGTGAAAACTCAGATTAGCCAAAATCTGCTAACATTTACTCATGCTGGGAGAACAATTTCTTTGGATTTCAATAATTTTCCCAAATTGGATATGTTTCTTTGTACTTCAGTTGGACTACAATGGGGCTACACAGAGAATGAAGATCTTACCACTTCAATGATATGACCAACAGAAGTTATTCTTTAAAGCCTAGGAGTAATTCTGGTAGTTAAGATTCTTGTAGGGGTGATGCACATTCAGGTGTGGCTCCTTCAGATGACTTCCCGTTCGCCACGAGGCAGGAGGTCGTGCAGAGGTACTCACGGCAGAACAAGTGCATGGCAGCTTGGCATGTTGGGAAGTGAGCTGAGGTCCCAGCCAGACACTTCTAGATGTTCTACCCAAAATAAATAGTGATTGAAATAAAATAAAACAAATGCAGTTACAAGAGTCAGAAATTTACTTTCCAAGCTCAGTAAAAACCTAGAATTAATACTTAGGTTTAAGCACCACTTTGGTACATTTTATGGGACTAGTCAAAAATTTTTCTTTTAACTTGTTTTAAAAGATGTTTTTAAAAGATTTATAATGGAAGATAGTTTCAAAGAATTATCTGAATTCAATTTTTTAATAAAAAACAATTTTTAAAAATATCAGCTTTGAAATATTGAGATGCACACTTGGGCATGTTTTTATAATTGCACTACCTTTTTCTTCTGAAATTTTAGAAGTCTTTTAAAACTTAAAAAATGCAAAAATGGCAATGAATCATTGTAAATTATTTAAATGAAATGTTTTCAATTATTCAAATAATTTATTAAAAACTTTTGTAGGGCAAAGTTCAGATTGCTGTGTTTGATCCAATGAATACAATTCGGTTTTTTGAAATCCCTAAATTCTTCACAAAGCAAGAAAGACTGGTTCCAGCTCAGCTCTGCTGTTTTGCGTGTGATATAGCAAAGAATCAAGTACTGAAAAGAGTTAAAGCAATTTAGGGCACTATCTTCTTTCTTACTAATGATATCTTCACTGCAAATCAAGCCTGAACCCTATGTGAGCCCTCGTAGTCCTAATTTTTTTTTAGAAATTCAGTAATGCTGAAGTGAAATCTGTACCTTTCTAACCACTATAATGGGAGCAGTGTTTTACCCTAACTAACCAGGCCAGTGAGGCATTGGCATAATCAGTAGCTTATGCTTAGTTCAGCAATAATAATTTCTATTATATATGGATAATTCTTTTGTATTTATAGAGACAGATTTAAGCCTTCATAATCAGGCAATATTTATTTACTAGTTTGAAGCCTTTTCAATTTTATCTTTTAAATTTTAAATATTTTTATACAATTATCTCTCCCCATGGAAATTCTTTTCTGTGTTCATTGAACACTGAAGTGCAGTATGGTTTGATTTGAAAAGTCTTGGCATTCCAGATTAAAATAGATCTATTAATTACTGTTTTTTCCCAAAATTAATTCCATCTAACTGCCTCTATATAGGTCTCTACCTGTATTGTACCACTGGTATTTAATTGCAGGGAATAAATGAAAACAATAGATTTGAGACATTCAATGCATAGGGAGAAGTGGGAACACCACCTACTATTATTTTTGCTTAAAAATCCCAGAATAAGATCATCTTTGCATTTTTCTATAAATAAACAATCCTTAATGTCTTCAACCTTAACTCTTCCTTACAAAGATTTTTTGAGGCTAAATTTCATCAATAATTAGTGAATCTATTTAGGTGATCACAGAATCATAGAGCAACCCAGGTTGAAAGGGCCTCAGAAGATCATCTGGTCCAACCTTTCATAGGAAAGGGAGCCTAGATGAGATAGTCTAGCACCCTATCCAGTCACATATTGAAAACCTCCAGTGATGGGGACTCCACAATGTCCCTGGGGAGTTTGTTCCGATGAATGATTGTTCTTACTGAAAATAATTTCTTTCTTATATTGAGATGAAACCTCTCCCAGTACAACTTTTACCCATTGCCTCTTGTCTTCTCCATGTGGCCCCTTGTGAAGAGAGAGCTTCCATCCTGTTTGTAGCTGCCCTTTTAGTACTGGAATATTGCAATGAGGTCCCTCTGAGCCTTCTCTTCTCCAAGGAGAAAAGAGAAGGTCTTTCCTCATTGGGCAGGCTCTCCATCGATTTGATCATCTTTGTGGGCCTCCTTTGGACCATCTCCAGTCTGTCCACAGCTTTCTTGAATTCTGGACACGGTACTCCACGTGTAGCCTGTCAAGCGCAGAGTAGAGTGGGATGATCACGTCTCTATCTCTGTTAGTAATGCCCCTGCAGACGTGCAGATGCAGCCCATTTGCCTTTGTTGCTGCAGTGGTGCCCTGCTCACTCATGTTCAGCTTGTTGTCCACGAGGACCTCTAGGTCCCCTTCAACAAGGCTGCTTCCCAGCCACGCAGGTCTTATCCTGTGCTGGGCTTTTTGGCTGTTTCATTGCAAGTGCAGGACTGTGAGCTTGTCTTTGTTAAACTTCACACCGTTCTTGCTTGCCTGTTATTCCAGACTGCCAAGGTCTCTCTGTAAGATGGCTCATGCTTCCAGTGTGTTCTTCTTACCACCTGGTTTGGTGTCATCAGCAAACTTGGTGACAGTGCTTTCAATCCAATCACCCAGATCATTTATGAAGTGATTGAACAGCATCGGGCCCAGTATCAATCCCTGAGGGACCTCACTTGTGACAGGCTGATACTTTCCAAGAATGCAATTAACTGAGCACATTACAGAAAAGTTGAGCAAACTGAAAGTATGTTTAGCTCCTTCACGACAGTCATTCCCATAAGTACCTTGACTTCATGGATAATGCAGGTTACCTTCTCTCGCTTTGTCCCCAAGGCTCAGGGCAAAAACTAAATAGTGAAGGTAAAATATTCAGCAGTTGCTCATTCAGGGAGCACCATCCTCAGACTTTGTGAAAAAGTGGTTTGTGATCGTGTAACTAATGACAGTAGCAAAATACGTATTCATGAGCTACATGGATTTGGTATTTCCTAATTTTTGTGCACCTGTCACTGTAATCTTAATATTTAAATCATTTCTTCCGAGTGTGTAGTGTGTCAGTCAGGATGGGCAACAGAAGGCATGACTGACTCCCAAACCTGCTGTTTCTAAGAGGCTTCCCTGGCTTGTGGGCACCAAAGAACAGCCAAAAGTGCCAATTTTTTTCTCTCCAACAGGAAAGTCAGTCCATGCGGACTGTCCCTCCTGATGAAAGGCAATGGGGAGAAGTTTGTGGGTTTTCTACCCTGTGATCCAATTCACAGAAAGAGTTGAGTCTCTTTCCACTTGCATGCAAGTTTTCTTTACAGATAAAGGTGATGTTAAGAAGTCAGAAATTAGAATTGAAAAGGACTATCTAAAGCATTTCAAAAACAAATGTGGGATGGCTGTCACCATATTTATTTTAATGAATAAGCTGAATGTCTTTAAATATCCAGTAAAGGTCTTCTCAGATCTTAATCACTCTAACTCCCTTTATTCTGGCTTTCATACTCTTTCCACCATGCTTAGTTCAGTTTGTAGTAAAGGCAAAGTACTAGAAACAAAAAACATGCAAATAAAAATCCTGCACGTCCTTCAGAAACTGTCTGTGCAGCCTGTAATTTCTAGGGCAAAGGTTTGATGTCTGATGCTTCAAGTGAAGTTTGAAACCGAAACAAACCTTGGCTCCTGTGGAGAGGAAAATGTGTGGAGGAAGTTTGTCCTTTTTAATCAGAACACCTAAGAAAAAGTGTTAGAGCTAAAATAGATAGGTTTTGTCAGAACAAGCTTCTATAAAAACCCAAGCCAGAGAAATGTTTTTGTGGTTTTTTAATAAGATTTACACTGGAAAATAATGTTTTCAAGGACTCTTTCTCAATGCTACCAACCTAGATAGAGCAGTAAAGGAACCAGGAAGACAAGAAGGATTAGATTTGACTAAATAGAAATTATGATAGATTAATTTTTTAGCTGAAGAGAAATTCAGACACACAATATGTACCAAAATGATTATTTTTAAAGTATTCTTCTAAAAATATTTCTTATTAAATATTTTTGTTACATTTTGCTTAGGGCCTGCCCTAGTTTCTGCGATTGTTTGTTGCAGCACTTCTGACATCTCCATCCCTCTGTCAGACTGCAGAAAAGGGGTTCAGGAAAAATTTTCAGTAATTTCAGCAACAGAGAACCAAACATAGCACACCCCACCAAGTTCCTGTTATGTCATTGGTTTGTTATGTTGAAATAAACATTGCAAGGGCTTTTTCAGTGGATTAAAGGTTTTTAAACAAGGACTATTTCAAGGTAATATAATGTAATGTATATTAGGGCTTTCCCATGTACATGTGGTTGTGAGTGCATGTGTGTGTGTAAATACGTACATAAAGTTTCCTAGGAAGACAGCATCTCATTAATGCTCTTAAATTCTAGAGAGACGAGCACATGTCAGTGTTATAAATTTATAAGGAGAGAATTGACAGTATTGTGCCAAACCCTACAAAGAAATATATTAAGATCAGGAGCGTTAGCCATGGGAGTAAAGTGAGCCTTTCCATCAGATTCACTAAATGTCAGCTATGACTGTCCCAAAGACAATATCATGCATTGATTCTATTGTTTGTAGGTTTGGAACACTTATGACATCATATAGAAACATGCAAAAAAAAAGAAAGGATTCTTACGTGTGTGTGAACATTTGGTCTAAGTCTTTGAGCTTGCTTGAACTCACGGCTGCTGAGAGTTAGGAATTTTGTCAGCAGTTTCATTATTTGATGCCTAACGGTAGGCAATTACATTTTGTATTTGAGTTTTAAATGTCTTCTGAAAATCAAGTCGTTTATTTAAGTGCTTCACTGTGAACTTAGCCCAATTTCTGTTACTCATACCGGAATATATCGGCTAGCATTCTTCAAAAGTTTGTCTCAGAATTAATAGCCATATGCAAACACAAATTTTGATCTGCTCAGTTTTTATGTTCCTTCTTCTTTTAATAGGTACTCAGACATCACATATAACCTTTTGTCCATCTCCTCCTCCACAGGGCTATATTTATAAATGGTTTCACCTTTAATATGGTCCTGCTTTCCTATTTTAGAGAACAGAAATGACTTATCAGCCTGGTAGCAGATCCTTATATTGTCTGCCTCCCACAATCCATCAGGAGAGGGGTAAGAAAAGGACCGGTTATCTCATAGCAGTCAAATTCTTTGTACATCATTGAGTTTTACATTGAACATCTCTGTGTGCTGTCAGCTGCAGAGAAAGAAGATTACACTCTGTGTCTGCTACATGAATACCCTGTAAATACTGCTGCAGTGCAAAAGGCAGATTTCTAATCAGCTATGAAATAAACAGAAACTGCTAGTTATTTTAGCATTCATATAGTCAAATTTGGTTGCTTTAATACACAATAGCAATTTACTTAATGTATTAACAGACATCTTATAGCACAACAGCAAAAATATCCAAAGGAGTAAAACGAACCTTACAAATGAGAGGGGTCATGAAAATATTTATCAAGAGCAGTCCTACATACTGGGCTGCTCACCAATATCTACAGGGTAAACAATTCTTTTTGAACAAATTATTTTGAATCATTGATCCCCAAGTTGGTGGAGAGTAAAGACAGTAGGGATGGGGAGATGAAAGATTGCTTGGGGTGTTTTGGTTTTTTTTCCAAGACTTTCGGAAACAGCATCTTTCCACATACCTCTGAATACCGTTGAAACAAAGGCTTTTACCTAACTTGATACAAAACAACTGGATAAGGGGAAAAGTGAATATATACTTCAGATTTGGTATTTTGAAAACATCAGGCTGCACCTTT
This sequence comes from Opisthocomus hoazin, assembly GCF_030867145.1. NCBI lineage: Eukaryota > Metazoa > Chordata > Aves > Opisthocomiformes > Opisthocomidae > Opisthocomus > Opisthocomus hoazin. The sequence continues at coordinate 84,198,480 of NC_134417.1, forward strand.
GTAAGCATACACGTGTTGCAGGTCAGATGATTATGGAAATGGCAATGAATGTATCTTGTCCCCTAAAGCATGTCTGTATCCAGGAATACATAAGGCTCTAGTAAATTCCAGAGGAGAAATAGTCTGAATTAGAGCAGTGAAGGTTCCTTGTAGGGTGCTCTTGTATCTTTTGAGAAATGACAGGGATCTTCATGAAATGATGATACACTTGCAAAATCACAGCAAATGTGCAGATTGCTCATTCTGATGCTGGTGGGGATCATAATAGCCTAGCGTGCATGGTACTTTGTTTTCACAGTTAGACACAGTTAGACACAGAAACAAATCCCAACTTCATAATTAGGGCATAACCCAAATCCCAGGCTTTTAAAAACCTCTATTTAGCTCTGCTGTTGTTTCCCTAAGGACTCAGTGCTGACCAATAGCTGAAATTTGAATGCTGGCCATAGGGGACTTTTACAAATAATGGCCCTTGTAATGTCCATAGCGCAATGAACAGCCTTGCTACTACAGACTGACTGTTTTGGAGATCCTTACATTTAGAAGCCCCTTTCCTGTGGCACTTGTAAGTATTATCATTTAAAAATTAGTATAGACTCTTAATAAGGTGCCATAAAGAGATTGTTTTAAACTTCACAGAGAAAATATCAGGTTCTATACAAAGCGATCAGGTTTTACAAGTGATATGTCATAGCAGAGAGACGCAGACATCATGATTGTTTTATGTCACTTTGGTTTAATACAAAGAAAATTGTGCATGACAGTAGCTATTCTTTGACAGTTTTTCATTATTTCTTCCATTTTCATTTCAATACAGGGGGACTCTTCAAACTTTCTAGATATTGGTTGCCTCTATTTCTTATGCAACACTGGAAGCATTAAAAGCCTCTGCTTACAAATGGGAATGCCGTCCTGCCTAAAGAATGCAGTGCCCTGTTGGGGCACAGGGATTTTGGTGCACCTCCCAGCTCTGTTACTGGCCTGCTCATGCCCACAGGTTAGCTGCACTGCGGCTGCGTCCTTGGTGCAAACAGTAGGTCTAGGTCAGGGTCTTTAAATTAAATGGGTGAAAAATGCAGCTTAGTTATTCTGGTTTAATTTTTTATCCACTTTCTTTAAAAAATGCAAACATGCAAATGCCAGTGACTCTGAAAAAATTGATATTTTTCTTAGGTATCCAGTTTCTTCTACTGTTGCTAATTTGAATTCTGTATGTACTTTGAAAGTTGTACTTCTTCAAGTCTTGCGCGTGGCATTTTATTCCAGCCTAGACTATAAGGTAAAAAAGTGCTTTGAATTCTTAACCAGGACATTTTAAGAAGGAAAGAGGGAAAAAAATCTTGAAATCTGGGATCTTTTATTTTTTTGTCTGAGTTTTGAATTACTGGTTTGTTTTTTTTTATTTGTCTTTTAATGAAAGTGTTGTGGGGGGAAAAAAACAGAGCCCTTTCTAGTATGTGGCATAAAAGAAATAATAACAGAAACTGAAAATAGCTAGAAGAAATATAAACTCTTTTGGTCTTAGCTTTCTCTTTCTTCAGTTTTCCATCAGTGTAACTCTTTAGCCTAGCCTGGGCAATGGAAGCCACATTAGAATTAGCTTTTCCCAAATGCATTTGTGAAAACACTTGATTCTTCAGCTGGTATAGAACTAAACTACACTGTTTTCTTCTACACCTATTCATTTGTTTTATTCTAGACCTATTTGTTAGAAACTGAGATCCTATATTTGCTAATCAAACCTTCTTTCAGACACAGATACAAAGGTCAGGGTTTACATGTGAAAAAAAATTACAATTTAGACACATTTACAAATACTGTTTTTATTTTCAGGGTAATAAACCCCATATATTTGAAATAATACGTAATCTCAGCTCATATGACTGACTTTGCAATGTACGCTGGTTCCATGCTTGGAGTCAGTTGCAGATCTGGAAACTTATTTTGCATTTTCAAAACATTAAGCATCCCATTTCCCACAGTAGCACATAGGAACACTGGCTTCTCGGCTTTGGTCTGTTCAACCACCGATAAGCAAGTCTTTCCAACTTTAAACTTAGCAGAACTTGAATTGTTGCCAAAAGATGTGTTAAAAGTACAATAGCAAGTCTAAAAATCAACATACGTTATTCATTCCCTCTGGAACAGATTCCTGATGCTCAAAGGCTTCATTTCAAACCCAAAGTAAATATGAGCAACTTTGAATAGCTGTGCACCATCTTTTGAAGTTATTTTTATTAAAAAAAAAAAAAAGAAAAGAAAACTTTTCTTACTACGCTGTATCCTCAAATCTTATTAATCAATAAAACCTTGAAGTAGCAAGTCAGTCACATCCTCCCACTAGGGTAAATGATGGTTTAAACCCTTTTATAAAAATTGCTTCCTTTTTTCTTCTCTTCTCCATCATAACATTTGTTTTGTTACAGGCTGCAAATGTACTTTTCTGCCTGCACTTTGTCACCCACGGATTCCGCTGCACAGTGGGTGGAGAGCTGGGGATTTGTGTTCTATTTTCATGCAGAGCTGTGCATTAAAAAATGTGCTGCTGCTGTTGTGTTGTGAGCAGAACATCTTACCAAAACAGATTAATGAGAATCTTTCCAATCTAAATAAAAATAAATAAACCAACTTGATTACTTTATATTCAGAAAATAAGAATACAAAGAGAAAAGTAAAAAAAAACCAAAAAGCTTAAATTTGTGATGATTCTTATGCATGTATATCTGGTTGTTTTTCAATTTATAATAAACTAAAGTCTAGTCATTTCAAGAGGAGACAAGAGGCATCAATGGTGCCCCTTGCTATTAGTTCGACTTTTCATTATGAGTTATTCTGACCTGTATAATGCAATCAGATTATGTGTGAAAAATGAATCAATGCTATACTGAAATGCAGTGTGAAGGTCAAATGGGGATTTTTGTAGTTGTGGGAGAGTAAGAGACAATTTATTTTTTAATAGACCAAGCAAAATATTTCTGACTCCGAAATACAATTCAGGAGGGAGATAAAAGGAAAAAGAAAAGAGAGGTGTGGCTGGAACAGCGAAAAAGAGAACAAGGAACTGGAAAATATAATTTCCTAAGACAATCCCTGGCACAGAGCTTGATTCCAGTCACTAACTCTTCTTCTTGTGTTTTGTTTTGCGTACACAGGGAGTTACGATACTCATCAAGGGTCTGGGTCAGGCCCCTAGTGTTGTGAATGAAAACATATCCACCGCCTGCGTAGTAGCTTAACATTCAGTGCTGCCAGAGGTTCATGCTTATTTATAAGGAGATTGCTACTGGATTAATTTTTATTATTTAGAGGTGAAAAATGTCACACTGATGCTCAGGAAGTGAAGTTATATGACAATATTGACTCTGCATTTAAATGTTTATATTCTGTGCGGCGCACTTTCAGTGAAACATAGATGTTCTGAGAATGATTATGGCGTTAACCAAATACCATCAATGAGATTGGGACAGATTTAATACATTTAAACATTCTGTGAGTTTCCTTTTTCTTTATTTTCCAGAATATGAGTTTTGCAAAACTGCAAGAAACATTGAAAAGCTCTAATTTTAGCATTGTTGAATGTAGTTGAAAATAACAAAGTTCATAAATAACACAATATATTTCTAAATAATTGTTTCAAGAGGGAAATCATTAAAAATATGCAAGTGTTACGACAAATTATCTAGGTTGCAGTAGGAAATACTCACCCTTCATGAAACTGATGCTTCTACTCAAAAAAAAAACCCAGTCTAAATACACCTACAATAAAGACTGCAGATCTGTTTAAATTTGCAGAAAAGAGTTACGTAGTTCAGAAATACTTCCAAAAGGATGGACCAAGCAAGATACAAACTGAAAAGTCTATGCTGGGAACCTGCAGCCTGCAGACTGTGAAGAACAAGTTTTCAGATGCTGGCCTGTCCATTGTTCGTAGACACCGGGAAAAGTCAATGCCGGTTTTGATCTTTGAAAGAGAAAAAAATACGCCATAGCCCTCTGCCAGCCCAGGCTTTACATCAGTTCCTCCTCTGGCCACACCTGCCCCCCCTTCAGAAATGTCTGTGGGACTGCCACGCTTCTGCAAGGTGTGTTGGGGTATCCCTGTCTGGGTGGGAGAATACAGCTTCCATGTGCATCCCACAGAAAGGTTGAAGTTTCATCTCTTTCCCATCTAAGTCAGAAAAATATCACTCTTAGAAGGGGGTGGAAATTCTGGTAAGGCATCGGGGACTGGGTTACTTTATTTTTGCTAGGACTGATGTCTCTTTTTCGTATTTTTCAACAGACTTTCTTAAATGCTTGCCTTGCGCTGTAACAAACTCATCTTCTTATTTTATTAGTAGTTTATTACCTTTTGCAGAAGTAAGTGTGAGAGAACAAAATTATTTCATGTTTAGTGTTGTGTGTTGTTAAAAGAACACTGATTTTCAGTGAGGAATCAGTGTTTGTCTCTCTAGTTTGCAGATTAGTTTAAGTTTGTGAGGGACTTTGAGATCTTGCCGATGACGGGAAGTATATAAAAGTGAGTTTTCTTATGCAGATAAGCAGAATAGATCCTAAAAATGCTTTCACACAATCCCACACAATTTCATGTGTTAACATGAAGAACTTGTAAATTGTCAGCAGTAACAAAATAATTTGCTAAGCTGCCTCTTTAGGACAGCTCTATATTACTGAGACATTCATTTTTGCTCTATAAATACAAGTCTATGTAAAGAAACATCTATGTCGTTGGATATCGCTGCAGAACTGACATTTCTCAGTTTAAAAAGGAGTTCCAGTTTTTAATCCGAAATAAGATCAAAATAAAAAAAGGTAATAGAGTAATTACTAATACTGTTGATCATGTTTCAGTCCCCAAATTAAACCAAAACGCAGTTTACTAGGGAAAGGTGAATATCATGGATTTGAGGGTATTGGGAGCTTTGCCAATTTTTTAATTAAAGTACAGGGAGTCATAAACAAAGCTTCAGGAAACAGTGGGAGAAGAGGAGCATAGGCTGCACAGTTTCATGCCGCTTACACTCCTCCACAGGGAACACTGGTTTCAAGCAAAGACTTCGTTTATGGAAACGCTTGCCTTTCCTTGACCTGAGCTTGTCAGCTTGGGCTGAAATGGAAAAACTCTTTATCAGAATGTCCGATTAATTGTATGCCATAATGCCTGATTCAGCTGTTGACTTTAGTTATCTGTCACTTATCCAAGTTTATCCAAAACTGAATAGCAACTTCTCGGGCAACTAATCCTTTATTATATTAGCTCAAAATTCAAATACTGTCCTAAAGAAGTGATCTAAAGTCTGTCTCACTGTAGCAAAGACATGATTAATCAGTTTATTTGTTTGCAGTCTATAGGTGTTGTGTTGTATATTTTACTAAAAAGAGCCGAATTGCAAGCTGGAGGGCTTCCTCTTGACTGTAACCTCTCCAAGGAAGAAGGTTATTTCCCTTTCCCCTGGCAGAACTGAGGACGCCGAGCCTCGGAAAGCCTGTGTGTGAAGCATGCAGGGGTCAGGGACTGCTAATAGGAGCCTGAATCCCAAGGGTAGAAACAGGGAGATGCTTGGGAAGAGCAGGGGGCCAGGCCGCTGCAGAGTCAGTGTATAGAGACTTTCCCACATGTCCAGAGATGAATGTCAGGGTTGGCTTGACCCAGCAAGGCACTGAAAGTCAAATTGTACTTCTGCCATTGCTGGGTTTTCACTATATAATAAGTAGTTATTGCATTCAGGGTTAGTATTTTGTGTTGTCATAGAAATTAGTCTTGAAAAATGAGAACCTTTTGGAATCTCTGTCTGCTCCTCTCAGAGAAAAGGTGGTCCCTTTCCTCACAAGGCTCTGGCTGCCTGGAGCTCCCATCGCGTTTACCTGTGGTCAAAGCTGCCTAACTCAGAGGTGCAAAAGTCTTCCTTCCTTTTGGAGCAAAAGGGGAGAACCCAGCTCTGGGCAGCCTCATTCACGTACTGTCTTGTCCTTACTTCTGGTTCCACGTGCCAGGTTGGGCTGGTTGTGTGAATGGTAACGTGAGGGAGGCTCCAAGCCCAGAAGGCCACAGGGATAGCACAGGGCTTAGAAGTCCTGGCCTCTAGCTGAGGAATAACAGATACAGCAAGTTAGAGGTTGATGCCTTGCTTTGGAGACCGCACTGGAGCTGACTCCAAGCTTAACATTACACTAGGCTTTCTCAAGTGTGATGGAAAGTGTATATATCTATTACTGGGATTATTTCTTTTACAAGAACAGACTGAGAACCCTGTAAAAATAGGTCCAGTTTGTTCAGAAAGTAGGCCAGATTTCTCCATTTTATTGATTCATACTCAACAGTGAAATGGCCTACAGTTACCAAGTGTTGGTAGGACTTGAAAAGGTTGATCCATATTGTCATTTCCATAGCCTTGGCTATCCTAATTGTCATGGTTTACATGGTCCACCTAGTCATGCATTTTTGAGATTACTTACCTTCAGGACCACAGCTCTGTGAAAGCTTCTGGGACTGAAAATTTTTAATCTTGTGTGACATGCTAGAGTATAATAGTTCTTTGTGAAGTTCTAATCCAGTGCTTCTTGTATGATGATCATAATAAAGCAGTGTTGGAGGAGGAAGAGGGCTCTAGAGTGAAGGCTCTGTTTTACTGAATGCAGAATCTTTATCTCTCAGAATTCATCTGTTTCCTAAATTTGGAAACCAGCAAAATGTTTCTCTGAGTTTTTTATCAGGCATCAGTTGTTGTTTAAATGATTATAAGCATGTTATGAAAATTGATCTGTGCTCAGCTTGCTTTATACTTGGAACTAAATCACTATTGATTTTGTATTTTTGTATTAAATTATATTTCACGGCTTTAAAGTGCCAAATGCATGAATAAATAGAACCCATTTTTAAAACAGATTGTTACACGTATTCTCCCAGAAGGTGGCAGCTGGGGAGCTCATACTACTGCGTAGTACACTCAGGCTACTAAAGTGTGAACACTTTGTGTAGGGGAAATAAGATTACGACAGAGCAGAAAGGGGGAACTATGCCTCCACACAACACCTTTCATATCATTAGGCTTGAACTGGGAGTTGCACCAAAATCTTGTCCTGAACACTTTTAATGGTATGAACAACTTTATTCCACAGTAAAAAAAAAGATAAAATCAGAAGTTTTAAGATATCTATCTCTTTTTATTAATTTTTGTACACACACACATAAAATAAATATATATGAAGGAAGCAAAAAGTCTCTGCAGAGGGAAGAGGTGGGAAGCCAAGGCAAGTAGGGTGGGGTAGCTCTAGGCTGCCAAAATCCAAGGAGGACTCCGATGTGGCTGTGTGGTCTGGTTTGAGATGCTCCAGTGCAAGGGCATAGAGCTTGTGTCAGAGGGCAGAAGGACGCCTGGTGATCCAAAATTATCAGATCAAACCAGGAAATAAACATGGGGAGAGCGGGAGTCTGTGGTGGTGGTGGATGTTAATTCCTGCAGAATTTTTAGAATGGGAGGTTTTTTTGAATTGTCCCTTGGAATTAAAGGAAACTTTGAAGTGATGACACAGTATGTGTGAGAAGGTGGGCGGCAGCTCCCAAAATCTGAAAAGTTGGGGCTCGCTGAGGTCAGAAGAATTTTGCAGCTGTTGAGACTGCAGGCAGCTCGGTGATTATATAGCAGGGTAGTCTGGCTTTTCCTTCTTCTGCGCATATTTTGAGTCAGCCATGAAACACTTGCATCTTTACAGGGATGTCTGTTCTTTCCTGGAGTAACACCTGATCCCATTTTCTTAAGAATGCATTTTAAAAAGTTGAAAAAACAATATTTCATTGTTCATGGAGAAAAAATTCTTATAACAGAATAAGGTGTTTTTTAAATTAAAAATAAATCCAAAAAGATTGTTATTTCTAAACAAGTGAGCCATCTATTTAGCAATTTGGCTTAAACTTTCTCTATGTTAGATCCGTTTCTCAAACACTTAAAACGGTGAGCAATTGAAAGTCTACCTGTTTCAGAAACAATTATGAAAGGTCCAGCAGAAGGGTCTGTGCTTTGCATCAAAATGAGAAAAATACATTTCAATGGCCATTTCCAGCCCCTTAATGCATGTGTCAGCTGGAGATATGAAATACCAAGTTTTGACAGAAATTTTGTAGTTAAACAAAAATGTCAGGCATTCTTGTGCACTGAAAATCAAAAAGTAACCTTGCTTGTGATGAGCAGTTCTGGTTGTTGCTACAATATTAGAGTGAGTATTGAGAACAGTTTTTATAAACAAAGCTTTATTAAAAGATCTGCTAAATCAGCAGCAACAGTTTCAAATTCTGGTTTCATTTGTGCTCCCTCTTTATTAAGAACAATTATAATTAACAGCTTCTGTTGGAGACTGTCAATTTTAGCTTCAAGCCTTCACAGGAATCTCCAGAAGAGCACAACTGTTCTCTGCTCTATGAAATTTAATTGGCTTTAACACGGTTCCTGCTAATAAAATAGAAAAGTAATGTATCAGTAGGTGTCCTCTCTTGTTGCTTTCTCCTATTACAGCAATCTCACATTGGACTGTGAGTGCAATTTGATTCGCATGTAAATCAGGAACAGTTTCCTGAAGTGCGATTTGTGAGGTGCACCACTGCTGCAGAAAGTAGCTTTGATTAGTGACTAGCTGACATCCTTCCCTGGAAACCCTCATGTTGCGGGGAGCATTTTGCAGTACTTAGGCGCAGAAATTAAAAGGCTATTGTTGGTTAACAATCTTATTAGACTTTTGCTAGACTTGCTGCCTAACGCCCTGCCAAAATTCGCACTTGGCTGCCTGTCATACATCTGCATACTTTCCAGCATCAGCCCTGTAGGTTAATATGACATTTTTTCACTTCCTGTCGCAAAGTGTTGTGCAATCTTGTTCTGTGATATTTGCACTTATCTAGAAGCAGTTGCATATCAGCACTTAGTGAGAGACTCCCTAGACACACTTGAGTTGTACAAATGTTAAGGCTCCACACTTGCAATAAATATTCTAACACTCATACAGTATTAATAATACAAATTCATAATATTTATAGTACATCCCAGGGGAGAGGAAGGGAGGTTCACTTGAGTGTATTACACATCATTTCAAAAAGATTTGGAAACAGCTGCTTTCTTTCCTAGCTCGTGGCAGCTGATGGATGCTGCTGCCACTGGAGACGATGCTGTCTGACATCAGGTAATATATGCGCTGACGAGGAGCTACAGCATCCCTCAGGATACAGGGAGCCTCATGGCACAGTTGCTCAGTGTGATTCGATGCAATTGCAAGTCATTAACACTGTAAGAATAGCAGTTGTAGGAAAGCCAGTGCCCCCTTTGCCAAATCTGATCATAATTTTGCTTCTAAAAGTTCATTGGAAGAAAACGATTGGTGAGTCACACCTGTTGAAAAATACGGTGTCGTTGTTATTTCCGCAAGGAAGATAAATTGCACTTCGATCAGCGACAAATCGGAAACATCAGTCACTTTTGAGAGCAAAATCTTTGTGACCTGATGCCGTATTTTTATTCAGAATTTTACTAGATGAACCCAAACCTCAGCTCTGCTGCCTTTATATTTTAAAATAGTAAAGATACAATAACCAGTGAAATGTCACATCAAGCAATTAGGATTAGGCTTTATGGAAAAGATCCAAAACGGAGTTAGGGCTTCAATCCTTTGAAAATCCTACCCTAAGTCTACATGAGTTTCATCTTCCAAAGGTTGCTATGATCGTAAGCATTCAGAGCATCTGCCAGCTGATCCAGGAGAAGACACTGGTCTATATAAGCACAAACAAATTAGGGAACAAATTCATGTGTTCTACAGTTTCAAAATACCTGCCCCTTTCAGTTTATAGGAAGGGTTTTTGTTCAGGATAGCAATACTCATTCTGGCTTTCTCTAACATTTGACTAAACAATCTAATTAAAATTGCTTTATTAGGTTCACAAAGTATTTTAAAATAAAAAGTATGCTAACTACACTTGAATTGGCTGCATGCTAGTTCCTGTCCTTGGGGCAGACCAGAGCTCAGGGATGTCCTGTTAATTCCACCTGAAGGTAGTTTTAGACCTTTTAGTGTTTTTTATGTTGCGCACCTCATGTTCCTCCTAATCCTCCCATTATGCACTTCTGTGTGCTTTCTATATAGGAAGAGTCGATGCTGCATTATTTTTACCTAAACTATCAGGGTCCAGTTAGTATTTTATTTAATAATGGTTAGGATGCAGCAGCTGAGTGGCTTTGTCAAAGAGGGATTTTAAAATCCACCAAAATGCAGTCTGTGGTATTCAATTACCTGAAAAAAATTCTAAACTATAGGACTCCCAGCAAAAGGAGCTGTAGCTTCTGGGTTATCAATGAAATTGTAACCTAATTCACAGAACTTTGTGTATAAGAATCACAGGTAAGAACTAAATGAATGCCTTCATAACAGCTTGTGACTATGCTCACACCAGGTACATCACTGGGTAGCAATGGCTCAGTCTTCTGTATTAAACATGTAGTTGCATTTTGGTAGGGGTTTAACATGTATAAAATGTGTTTCTATATAGCTCGATTATGTGTAGCTATTTGTCAATAACCAGCAGCTAGCTCTGAAGCGGAGTAGATCAGTGTAGATGCTGCTATTGGGGGAGGGCTGGATTTCGTTGGGAGCCACAGAACAGAGCGATCTTCCCGGAGTATCAGGGAATGGGCAGCCTACCAACAGAATTGATTGAAGTTGAGCAGAGGAGTGAAGTTTTGAGTTTGGTGCAAAGTTCTGTTTGCACTCCCTCATAAAAGAGTATAAACATGTATAAATGTCTATAAAGTGTACATAAATCTTTTTAAAAGAGGATAAAGTGTATACATGTGGACTTTTACCATGGTGGGAAGGAGTGAGGGCTGATTCACTTACCCAGTTCACTTTGTAGAGAGTCTTTGGACTGGGGGAAGCGAAGAGGCAAAATTGTTTCCACTGGTGAAGAGAAGGATGTTGATGCTGTTTTTGCTGGTTTTACTATATTGTGGACTGGGAATTACTTAGGTAGCTGGAAATAGTCAAGACACCAAGATAACATTCCTGCTGCAAAAGGCATTAAAAAGGCCCGTTTCTGCTGTCTTTGAAGGACAGGTTTCAGAGAAAAGGTCTGAGCATTCTTTTCACCCGGACCATCATGACACAGTGCTCCACCACTGTGGAGACTGGGAACCTCCCATGCAAAGCCACTGCCCAAATCCCAGAAGGAAGAGTGCAGCAAATGATACTCCTGCAAGAAGCAACTTGGCTGTTCTATTTTTTCCTTCTGTGCTGGTGCGGGATGAAAAGATAAAGGTGATGGGATCATTTAAAAAACAAATTCAAACTGAGCAATTGTAGAAAGGTGATGTTATTTGTAGCACCTAGCATATGCATGCATGTGTATGTGTGTCATCACAGGTCACCAAAAATATTACTTAATCAGTTGAAAAGGGAAAACCTGTACCTGGCTTTCATCATAGTGTTAATCCTGGAAATGCCTTTATATTTCCTCAGATTTATCACTGGGAAAGTCCCCTTGCTCTCATTTTGTGCTAGTCTCAGGGCTCAGTTCTTAATGCAGCCCTATAAAAACACAAACCTGTAATACATGCCTGATTTCAGCTGTAAAAGGCTTTTGTTCCTACAGTGGCCTCCCTTTGCTGAAAATCTGCGCTGCGTGAGCTTTCTCAGTGTGTAATTACTTGAGGATCTATAGGTAAGACTTTTCAGCACTTAAATAACTAGTATATGAAAACTCCGTGGTGGGGCCTTTCATAAAACAGAGGAGGCTTTGGTGCAATTGATTTGATGATGCAGTTCACTCTAGGGGCTGTGGATGGTGGAGTCTAATGAAGAATATTGAAAAGGTTACAGAACTTTCTCTTGCTTCATGTGTTTTTTGTCTTCAGGCCAGTGCCTGAATAGTGAACACAGTCAAGTTATTACAAACCGCATCTTTCAATTCTACTTAAAATACCAATCTCTTTAATTTTCTTTCAAAACACATATTTGTCCATGTTGTTTTTTTTTTATTTTGGCAGTGCAAAAAGTATTATTTCTGGCTAACCATTACCAATTTCTGTTTCTCAGCCTAACTAATGCTTTTTCTCATTCACCTGCTGCAAAAATATGCAAAAATCCAATTTAAACCTGTGCTGTACTAAAGATGTTCACAAAAGAAGGTACTCTTCAGAAATACTTTAGCTGCTGTTACTTATTCATAACTTTTTCCTTCCATCTTCCCTCCCTTGCAAGGAGTTATCACGGCTTGCCCGAGTTCTGTATTGCATGGTAAGGGCAAGCCCTGTCAAGGATGCATTGCAGCAAAATGGCTAACAGTAAACAATTTTCAATTTGGCATTTTAGCATTAAATTCTCTTCAGGCCTCCGTTATTTCTCTGTTAAGAGAGAGCAAGGACAGTGTTATTCAAGCTCAGACCAGTGTTCCCACAAAATACAAAATATCAGTGAAGATCTTTCTGGGGGGACAGGGCACGTAACTCAGCAACCCTGCAAGCAGCAAAGCTTTCCTCTAGTGCACGTGTTTCAGGTTTTTTTCTGTGTGCCAGTCATCCTGGAATTATATGCTTGGAATTAAGTAAAATGTATAGTAATGTGAACTTGGATTTCTTAATTTAATCAAAAAGACTCATATTTCTTTCAATTGTTCCTTTGATTTTTTTGCTGTTTTATTTCAAGACAGCAGAAAAGACTAATGCTGCCTTACTCTGATTTGGTGAAAGAAATCTTTAGACAGCAGTGTTAAGCTTATGGCACAAAGGCAAATGCCATTGCACTCATACTGCTTTTACACAGTAATCACGTTGTGCCAGAAATAATAATCTCTTGGTAAGCTAATTTCAAAATGATGATAATGACATTGATCTCCTTTCTAAAGTGCTTTGAGATTTACTGATGAATGTCTCGATGTAAGAAATAGATATAAATTATCATCAAATGCATTCATGTACAGAAATTCCAAAGAAAATTATCAGAAAATTTAGGTTCCAAAGTTTAGCACTGCTATGGAAATTCTCTCTTCTGCCATTACCATCAGCATTGAGTGAAAATGAGCATGAAGAAAAGCGAGGCCAGCAAAGCAGCCCGAGGCGGGAGCCCCCCCTGCCGCCTCTGACGGCTGCTGCCTCACAAGCCTGCGTCCACGATCCCTGTGGAGCTTAGTTGTGAAGTTCAAGTAGAAGAAAATTTGTGGGGGACATGGTGGTTTGGATGGGGATTAAATTTGGTCAAGAGAGGTGTCAAACTGGGAAGGGATACCTCTTTTTTTCTTCACCTGAAACTCTAAAATATGTTTCGAAGGAAGAAAATGTTTGACAAATTTTATTGTTAATAATATTGTTTGCTTTCAAATTTGTAGCTATTATTTTCAGAATTTCAGCAAACATGAAAAAAAAATTTCAGGTTATATAGGGCCCTTTGCATTCACGCAACTTTAACAGAAAATTTTATTTTACCATCGTTAAAGCTAATCTCTTCTGTGCTAAGATTTTAAATGCCACATTTCCAATAGCAAAGATTTCATAATGAAAGCACAGGTGTAAGGATTTGTACTCTGCAGCCTTGCAGCTTCTTTGCTCATTTTCACCTGCTCCGCAGGAGAGGAGAGTGGGAGTGAGTGCTACAACAAGAACTGTAGCACATTATACCTTTTGTGCAAAAGTATCGATATCTCGGCAAGGCAGGGAAGGATCAAGTCCGTTGGGAGATATCCATGAAAACAGACATACACCGAATGTTGTGCTCTTTCAGTTGGAGTGGGAGGTGGGTTGCTCGTGAAAATTACCTTTCAGACTGGATATAACATTTAGCATCTATGGCTAGAAAGGAGACCATGATACATTTGCGGTTCTTGGATGCGCTGTCTTATAACTGATGCCAATATGAGCCACAGTACTAGCGTAAATTCTCTGTTTTGGTACTTCTCTTTCCTAGTTTAATTCCTGATGTATGCTGAAGAAAAAATAATTTCTCATGTTGATCAAGACATAAAGGAGATTGAAAGGAATCCCACCTATAAATACATGTGGATGTCTGTCTAGCTGCTCTGGCATCTAACATCTGTCTGCCAATTTGGTATGAATGAACCTACTGCAGAAGAGCCACAAATGGATAGACGTAGATGGGCAAAGAAGTGCTAAACCACTTACTTTTATTTGAATAATGGAAAGCCAATGGAAAAGAAGAAAATACAGAGTTGCCAATTACCTCAACCAATGAGCTGCAGTGTGAGCAGTGTAGGGGTAGTGATAGCAGATTTGGGGTAGGAAGATGAAACTAGGAAGACCGTGGGAAGAGAAGCAAACAACCTTGCTGCATTCCAGCAGACTGAAGGTGCTGTCCTTCCTGGGAAGCCTGTCCTGAACTGCTGTGTCATTCCCTGAAAGGCTAGAGACCTTACCTGGAGTTTAGAGACTTTAGGATTGACTGAAAGCTGTGGAAAAACAAGGTAAAGTTTGTTCAGGTATCAGTTTTAAAATAGTGAAAAAAAAAAGGTCACTTAGGGTTATGCTCTCAGAGGGACTGTATAGAAACTCAAAGCAAAACATGTGCTGTTAAACTGTGCAAGTGATTACATTGTACCTACCTAACACAACCCTGGAAATGACGTTTTCAAGTAGATTTCACATTTTCTTCCAAAGAATTGTGTAGGTTTGCTCTAAATTGTTAGATAGTTGCTCTATAATAATTTGAAAGCTGCTGAACTTCGACTATGTGAATGTGTGGAATGCTTACGTAGCCTTCAGGATGAAAAGGACACTATGGGCTTTATCTGAAAGTTAGTGATAACACTTGTCAAGACTTGTGTGGGCTTTGGCTTAGACTAAGCTGCTGCTTAGAAGTAGTTAAAGAAATGAGTGCCGATGATTAGCAAAATTTAGCACTCCTGTATGTCTTGGGTACTCCTTCATGTCTTAACTAACATAGATACTAAAAATGAGGTCAAGGTTCTATTATCTCCTTCAGATGTACCTGTTGTTAGGTGAAAGCCTTGAAATTTTATGCTGTGAAACTTGTGGCAATAGAGTGTCAAGATGTCTTAGGTAAAACTTTCAGGAATTTGCAAATCCATCTCAACAGCTTAAGAAAACTCTTTGAAGGTTACTGTTGACCTTGGATTTATAACTGTCATGTTTTTGACATTGCCTTTCTTATTTAAGGTGTATATTCACTTTGCACTGTCTTCATCACACATACAAGCTGAGATTGATGAGACCCATCCATTAATTGCAGCTTTTTTCGTGACACGTCTTATGCATCTCCTGTCCTGTCTCCAGCCTGTGCTTTTCATGTTAAGTAATACTCAGAACTTAAATAAAAGCACTTGACTTGCAGAGACCCAAGGGGAACTTGATCTTTATAGATAATATAGCTTAACCTCTTGGTGTTCAGATGTGATTCCTTTCAGGAATGACAAGTGGTAATATTTCTATTTACTTGCTGGAAGTCATTGGAACTTGTGCTAAATTTAAGACATTACCTTTAGGGCTGGGATCAGAGTCCTCATTGCCTTGCCAGATTAAGTCTCCAGTAATCTGTGACTTGATTCCCAACCTGTTTCGCACCTAGATAATAGTATTGAATTCAGCATTGTTATTCCTCTCCTATACTTGTCTCGGGCATCTATTCTCAAGCCCCAGTAATTAGATAACTGAGCTGAAACAAGAGTCCTTCTTTTGTTGTACCTACTGCAGCATGCACTGTAGTGTGTGCCCGTAAGGAAAATCTGGTTACTCCTGAGTCTGGAAACAACACAAACAAGGGGCACTATGCAAAGACCGTAAAGAAAATACTATAGCAGTCAAATAGGCAAGGTATCTTCCTTATTTTAGCCAAATCCTGAAATAGAAAACAACTTTTACTGCCACCCTCATCTTAACCACACTGTAGAATGTGGAGGACATTTCTGGGATACATTTACTAAAGGATTACGGGTACAGTTGCTCTATCTGCCATTTCTGCTTTCTGACCTGTCAATAAATACTTCTTTGTAAAAGCTGATGCGAAGCAACCACTGTGCTGTTAGTGAGTAAGACGTGCTAATAGTGGCACAACCTGCTAGGATGCTGGGTAAATAAAATGCTGGTTTTAGGAATGCGTTCTTCACCTTTCTCTTAGGTGAAATGAGAAAATCCTGACTGACCAGAGCACAACGAAGGTGAATGTAGGGAAATTGCTTTTATGTCGCTCAGTTCACCTATCTGACATTTTTCTGCAAGGAGTTAAACAAAGCTTTTAGAGGAGGAAAAGGGGAAATGGAACAATGGAAATCAAGCGCAACCTGGAAGGGATAACTGCTGATGACAACAGGGTTCCTATTAATTGAGGAATCCCTCTAGCCTGGCTCTATCCAGGCTGGCAAATTGTAATCTTTCCAGTCTGAACCTATGATCATAGCATAAACACTAGACCACGTAGATGTCTGGGTAATGGCATGAGGCTGGGGGCTTACGGAGCTGCCAGAAGTGGCCAGTCCTTAGCAAAAGAGACACCGAGAGAGTGCTGCAGTTTTTCATCTTGCAGATAGAAAACTCTATGGAGGGTTAGGCAAGGAGAAATGTGCATATACACCTTTATTGCAGATAAAAAACTCTATGGAGGGTTAGGCAAGGAGAAACATGCATATACACCTTTATTGTACTCACCCCTTTGACATGCTCTACATGGTCAGTGACTAAATACTGCTCTGTTCTCATATTTATTTTTTGTTAACTCATCGAAGAGGTTTTAAAAATGCTAGCTAGAGTGGTAATCCACACTAACATAATATTGAGAGCTGGTAGCTGCTGCTTTGACCACCAGGCTGGCCACTGGCTGTGGAAACTAGGCTGGTAAGTGAGCACAAGGAAAAGAAAAGTTAACTATGCTATTAGGACAGTTTAGATGGGTTTTTTTCCTAGACATGTTCTTATGTACACTTAAGACTTATTTAATTTATGGAATCTCACAAGAATTTTTTATTTGTTTAGAGGAAAAATCAATATTTTCCTCCCTTTGCCTCACTCGCTACATAGACAAATCAAAAGATGTTTTACTCAGCAAAAGCAACTTTATAAATGCCATTAAATTTGTTTCTTAAACTACATTCTCCAGAGGTTTTGGACATCCCTAGGTATTTTAAAAGGAAAGAAAGTGGATGAGTGATGCAGTAAAGGGAGAATTAAGAGGAAAGTGTATATCCATTAAGGACAGAATACCATAGCATTAATCCTGCTATTGGATATTTGTGCAGGACCCCAGGTCTGTGCCTGTTCACAACCACAGGATAACCGCCAAAAAGTGTTGTGTTTTGTTGTGTTAGTAGACTGCACCTGAGAGATTTTTCTTTTTCCCTCCCCCTAATTTGGACTCTTTATCTCAGAGCTGTTGGCTTTGGCGAGCCAGCCAAGCTCTGCCTGAGCTGAATGCTGGGTGTTGCATGTGTGCATAAGCACACAGCAAAAGCTTAGTTATTGTCTATATTATCTCTGTGCACTGGGCTGTGATTTTTCATTTCGTAGCTCTGTCACAAATTGGTGTGCTTGAACTGGTGACACAAAGGAAAGGATTTGGACACATATTGGCATGGGTTTCATCAGCCACTGCACTGCCCTGGTCTGAGCTGCTTTTACAGATAAATCCTGTATTCTTGCCCTAGAAGTAAGCAACAGAATAATTCTTTAGGGGTGTATTTTGTGTAATCTCCATATGGGAACAGTCACATCTTATTTCATTTTACAACAGGTGCTTTGTTCTCCTAAATGCTTTCCTTTCCAGGGAGATGGGAAGGAGAAAAATAGCTTTTCTTTGGTTTTTAACCTGTGCTACATGTCTATGTCAAGTTACAGAATCATTAAATAGATTCGCCAGCCACAAACCCTGCTTTGGTTTAGCTGCAGCCTCACTGGCTATTGTTTTGATGCCCTCCAGCTTCCATAATTTCAGTGAAAGAGAAAGGCTACCTTGTAGGATTTTGGGGGATGGGCCAAGTGGAAGGTCAATGTTGTGAAAGGAGATTTTCTAGCGTGGGGCAGGTCAGGGAAGCTGAACATCCTGATAGAAGAGGAAGAAGATAGAAAAGGCATCACAAAATTATTGAGCTGCATGCCCAGAATCTGAAGTGCTTGGATGTTCGTCATATCTCATCCCTCAGCTATTTTTATTCTCTCTGTTCATTATTATTTTTTATTTTAGCACAAAGGCCATATTTGCTGTGTTTGTGCGGATATTAACACACTTCAAGAGACTGCACAAACCAGGAGCTCTGAGGCTGTGTTTCAGCGGACGTCGCTCTTGGCATCAAAGGCAGAGTGAGCCATTCCTGCTCTTCTCCTCTTCAACTCCATCTGTTTATTGCATTTATCTCCAACTGTTCACTCCAGGGGTAGCTCCTCAGTTGTGCCACTGCCACTTTTTTGCAGGGCTGCAGATGAACCGGTTGACCTCAGCTGCATTAAAAGTATGCTCAGTCCTTTTTTTTCAGTTCTTTAACAGGATTAGTTGTGAGTTGAGTTTCTGCATCTGGTTCACCACAGGCCACACAGACAAATGGATCAGCAGGACTGAGGGATGAAGGCAGGAAGACAGAACCACGTTGGCCTGTTTTGCCTCCCAAAAATGTGTCCTGAAACAGTGACCTGAAGCACAGTCAAGTGCCAGAACCAAAGCAGTCCTTACAAGCCTTGTGCCCATGAGTTTCGCTTCCAGTATCAGGATGATTAGAGATAGATATGGGACCAAAGTGTGATTTCCGATGCATTCTTAACAAACACCTTCACAGAACTGTGGAGAAGGTGGATGGGTATCTAAGGATGGAGCTTGGCTTATTATTAGGTTCAGCTTTTGAACTGCCTTCCACCCTTCAGTGCAATATATTCTAATTCCTCTTTATTTATATCCAGTGCTTTGTGAGGTTGCCTTTATCATCTGATTGTTATCCCTTTCCCAGCCATGTAGGAACAAATTTTGGCATTCTTTGCTGGCTCACCTTTTAACTTCTCTTGTTCCTGCACTGTTTGTCTTTTTCACACTGAATGCTGATGAGGTACTATTTGGTCTGCCTTCAGCAGTCATTTTCTGGGTAATTTCTTTAAGCAGCAAACACTAATTCCTCCCACTCTTTAAAGTGCCATATGGGATCAGATTACCAGATTAAACATGAATCCATTTTTGGATGGCATTTCTGTCCCATGCTAATTCTATTAAAATTATTGACTATCTGGCTGCAAATACTGCCTTCTAAAGACTGACACGCAGCTATTTTCAGGCCAGAACAAGAAGGGCAAAGGGCCATTTTCAAATGTTGTTTCTAGCATCTTTGTCTCAAAGTTTGCACTTACGCAAACGTATTGCCAACTGGATTCCATTTGTTCATGTTAACAGGCACTGCTACAAATGCAAAAATATGTTTTTAGCAGTTATCCTCCAAAGAAGCATTTCAAATCCCAGCTGACGGATGCAATAATTTTGAAAGATCTTGTGGGGGGCCTCAGCAAGAGAGTGTGGCCCAAGAGATTATTATCATCATTCAGACAGTAAATTTGCACACATTTTAGGAGCAGATGATAGTTCACAAGCTGATACTTAATAGCCTTAACAGAGCTAGATATTTGTTAACAGAACTGGTATGAGGAACATGTTTAAAGGAATAACGCTCTTCTTCCGGATGAATGTTTCTGATGTGTTAATAAACAGTGGGTGGACTGGGTTTGCCGGTCAGGGAGGAGCAGCCCTATAGTCACTGGGTGCTTCGTGTTAGTCTCTCTTGCCAGTTTTATGTTTATTTGGTGAGGCTGAGTAATGCATGGCTCAATGGCATGGTTCCTGCTCTGGAAAGGAAGAATGTATGAGATTTAGTCTGCGGCTGAAAGGCAAGCTGCCTGATTTCTATAGCCAACCCACTGGCTCTCCTCTCCCCTTCCCAGTAGGAGTTATGGTGCAGTGTATGGGAATTCCTTCACACTGGAGGCTTCTGGGGGACAAGGGACTATTCTGTCAGCCAAAAATGGCATAAACAAGATTTAAAATCATTAGCATGGCTTCTGTCATTATGCTCTCAGCAGATATTGTAAACTTACAGGATCTGATTCATCATTTGCATTGGTGCAAAATTGGCCGTGACTGCCAAAAAGACAACGGACTGTTCCTTCACAGCTGTTTTCTAATTACATTAGAATACTGCAGCATCTAATGCAGCCACTCAGCCATGGTGTGGACCTGCCTTCTCCCAGAGGGACCTTTCCAGAAAAGCAACACTTGCTTTGAGATTAAATCTCTAGCAGGGCTGGCTTGTACATGGGCAGCGGTGACTCCTCAGTCATGGCCAATTCGTTTCTTTCCTGGGAAGCCATCCCACAGGACAGAAGACTGCGGAGAAGTCAGGTTTTAGAAAAATAACAGTGAAAACATCAAGTCATCTCTTATCACTCTGGCATGCATCCCAGAAGCTAGTAAAAATGCAACTTCATCAGACAAAAAGGAGTTACCAGAGAAGGAAAGGAACAGAAAAGAAAATGCCTTCCCACCTCCAACTCGTGACATTCCTGTGTTTCATACACTATGTGCAGCCCTTGTTAGCCTATCTATCTCCAGCGGGACATGATGGGACTGGAAGAGTTGTGGAGAAGGTGACAGTCTGAGCAGAGGAATTGAAAAGTTTCTGCACAAGCAGAGACTGAATGCACTTAATCTCTTCACCCTGGGGAAAGAGGAGTCTCACAGTGCGCATAATACTGTGAACAACAGATGTAAAAAGGTGTACAAAATTATAACTGATCCAGAGGAGATGATCCCCTGTTACCACAGAACAAGAAGTAGGGACACCCTGAAATTGCTAGGTAGCAGGAAAGCACTTTTTCTTCATAGTGCAAAATAAATTGAGGATTTCATTGCTACAAGATGTTTTGGATGCCACATGTTCAAAAAGGTTTAAGAAATGATTAGACAAATTCAAGATGGAAAGATGTATCAAAGATTATTAAATTCAATGGTCTGGATACAACTTCCAGTCCAGGAAAATGCAAAATCTTCTACTGACAGAAACTAGAAGATTAGATTAGGGAAATGTCATTTTACAGCTTTAGGCTAAATGAGGACAGATGAGTAAAAGGATAATTTTTCAGCTTTCTTCAGTTCTCTGGATATTTTAGATCCTTTTTTTCCTGAGAATGGACTGCTGAGGCTCAAGCTTGGAAAAGTATATTATTATTATTATTATTATTATTATTAATAATAATAATAATATTGTTATTATATTTAATGCTGTTGTTGTTGTTATTTTAATACCTTTCCCAGCTCTCTGAAGGGAAGACATTCCCCTCACTCACACTCTGCTTCATTGTGTGCTCTGCTGCCAAACCTCAAGAAATACAAACTTGTTTTCCCTCTCCTCGTCTTTCTGGCTTCCCAGGCAGCTGGTTTATTTTTTTTTCTTTCATGCTCCATTGGATTCTTCCTGTTAGGCTGAGGCTTCTTGAGAGATAACTTGAGGCAGGAATAGGCATATCCTCAGGCAAGAGCTAAAAAGCAGTTAAACCGGCTCAGGTAGCAAACACCAAGGGGTACAACTCTAGAGCTGGTTGTCTGTGAAGGAAAATGTACTTGTTCCGCAGTCCAGGTGCCCTGGGGCAAAGGAAAAAATGCCCTTTCAGTGTGGTCTGGCTTTTTTTTTTTTTTTCCTTTTCCCAGGCAAAGACAGGCTATAAACATCTTAACCTATAGAGTTTTTTGTCTGCAGGGAGTGTTTAGTTATGTCCTGAGTTCCTATTTTAGTAACAAAGAATTTATCTCTTTTTATGGTTGAAAAGAAAATGAGGAGGCAAATTAAGTGTAAATCAACAAGATGAGACTGCCTGAGTCAGAAGATGGTCTAAAACAAGACAGAAGCAGACTGCCTTCATCAGTGATGAGTTACTTGACGTCCAGTTAGAATGAAGTTGCCTCTTATAGTGCTAAAGGAGACTTTAAAGGAGAGAGATATATAATATTAATATATAATATTTTATACATATAGTATAATATAACATGTATAACACAACTGCCAGCTACCGTTGGCTGCTGTTGGTTTAGCATAGCTGGGAAGAGCAAAGCACAAAAATTTATACAAAAAATCACCCTGGCATCACTAAAGATATTTCAAATCATACATATGTTACATCTCTTGCTGTTTACTGAATCATATGAATATAACAAACAGGGAGCCTAAACATTGCTTGTGCATGTTCTTGTTTTGTTCTTGTTCTTATTTTTCTTGTCTATAAATAACATTTATAAGAAAAATCACATTTCTTCTTATTTGAGGAGCATGCTTAAGAAGCAACATTTTCCAAAAAAAAAGCTATCTGACGGAGCATGATTTAAAGAATTCTAGACATGCTTGATGATGTGATGGAAAGAGTAACTGGAGTTACTTTTTTCTAAAGGCTTTAAATATCTTCTGGGTTATGTTGGCAAAGGTGATTCATATACCTTACTAAAAATAATTTGAAATGGAAGGTGGGTGTTTGTTTTTCTTCCTGTCCTGCACAGATCATTATAGAGGATGGCACAGTACCTGTCATGCAAGAGAACTAAATACTAGGGGCAAGTAAAATGACTTGACTTAGTCCATCATTTCAACTGAAGTGATTAAACCGTTTAGAATTAGGGATTTTTTTTTTCACTTTCCCATTATATATATAAATACCCTAGAGTCCCTGCTTAGAGTAGTGCTTCAGTGCTTTCTTAGCAGTTTAAGGAGAGAGGCTTCCTGCTCTTTCTCATTCCCATAGCTCACTGGCCAAACATGGCCGTCAGCTGAATTTGGGGGCTGCAGGCTGGCAGATTCACCAGCGCTTGTAAGAAGTAGAAGGGCTATGCAAACCCGATTTTTGGGACCACACAAATAGGGACCGCTGCAGCTACTGACACCCCAAAAAGTGCCTCTGTGTGAATACTGAGTATTGCGACAGGGAGGAGAGGAAGACTGCTAGCATCCTTTTAAAGAACTGCTGTTTGGTACAGGAGGGTTAAAAGGGAAAACTACCATGCATAAGGGCGTTGGAAAATGCAAAACAATCTGCATCTGGTCTTGTCAGTGCTGCATTTCCAACTCTGCGGAGGTTATGTACATCCATTTTGAGCTGTTATCGCTGCTAATGATGAAGATGACCCCATTTCTGTCTAGCAATGGAAGGTCCTTTGATGTTTCTTCTTCTCATGGATGAAAAATAAAGTGTGGTCCCGACTCTGGAATTTTACTTGGTGAGGTAGAACTGGGTAACCAATATGCCAGCTTTGACAGGATTCCAAAAGGGTGCACAATCCAGTGAGGTATAAATATCTAGATTGATAGCTAAAAACGGTGCCACTTCAGTATACAGGCTAGTAAAATGGGCTAGCCCTTTGAAGAAATATAACAATAATTTCCACAGACATAAAATGGGACAGATTGGCAGTCTGCCATTTTTATGCCACTTTTTGCTTTCTATGTTTTTCAGACCAATGCCTTTTTATCCACTGTACACATGAATTACATTTAAATTTTCCATCCTAGACATTTTACCTACTTGAAACAAGACCTGAACCTGACAATTCTTGTTATTTTTCTGTGCAAGAGACTTGCGAATGTGAGTAGGTTCATCCTATCTTCCAGAGAAATTATTCAGCGGAAGCAGCAGGAGTACACCTAACACTTTTCTAGAGTTATTTAAACCATCAAACAAAAGAAAACTATAATTCAGATACGTTGGTGGTGTTGTGTTAGAGATAAACAGTAGATTTTTTTCACTTCTAATTTCATCAAAATAAGGGATAAGTTATAAGCAGTCTTTGTTCTTTAGTTATTATTATAGTGTATTTTTATTATTAGGGTTTCAAAGATATACCAGGCCTCTTGTAAGATAGGGAGAAAGCTGATGTCTTGCCCAGGTAACTGCATTTGGTACAGTGCAGGAACTGGGACTCACAGATGACACTGAGGGGGAGATACATAAGAAATACCTATCCAAATGACCACGAAGTTTTTAAACATCTTTGCTTTCTATTGTTTCTTGCCAATGAGATAGACAACATCATACTTTGGAGAAAATTGCTATCATAAGGAAAGTGTCTGGGAGTAGAAGTAGGATGTTATGCAGATATCATGGAAGGAACCTGTGAGAAAACACAGCGAGGGAAAAGAGGCTGCTTTCAGTGGCAGAGTGGCGAGAATGGGAGCAGTCACAAAGTGATCAAAGGTCCATGATAGCAACAAGCACTGATGAAATTTCTTGTGCTGTGTTGTGATTCAGTTATCTCTTTTACTAGAGTTATCTCTCTAGTAAAATTCTGGGAAGTAGTAGGATGGAGGTGGTTCTCTGAATCTGGAAGATTATTCACTGAAAATCTCCTGTGTTGATGATTTTTCCCCACTATCCTGCATGCACTTCATAATTTTACAGTCAGCATAAGATGTAGTAACCGCATGACCTCCAGGGTCTACTGAACAGCAACAAATAAAAATTCAGACATTAAACCTTATACAGTACTGTAAGAAAACCAAAGCAGGAGATTAGAAAATCATAATTTTGAAGTAGTGGTGGTATTATCCTAAAAAATGGAAACATGTTACAAAAGAAATATATGCGGGTCATTTTTAAATCCTAGATTCAAAATGTAGGTGTTAAGTCTGAGCAGCAGTTATTTATGGAATTCATGGTTTGATGAGCTTTAAGTGAGTGATGAATGTTTTGTCCCTATATATGTTCTCGCACATTTAAGTAATGGCCTGAATTCCCACGGACACCCAGACGTCTTATAGAGATGCCTTTCCGGGATCTTTGTTGTGTTTGGGTAGTACTACCCTTTAAGTTGTTTTTCAGTAGCGGTGAATATGCTTATCTTCCAGGGCTGTTTCAGTAGATCTTTAGATTCCTGTTCACTACTAGGGATATTCGAATGTGCAAATCTATTGATCATACATCATCATTTAAAGAGACTCCTGGTTTGGGGTACATCTGGCTTTGCACCCTCAGATGTCAAGCCACCAAGGGCACTTGTTTTTAGAAGGTGCTTAACCCAACACATGAAAATCAGTACCACTTGTACTATCTTTTCTTTTTCCTTTTTTGCTTTTTGAGCACATAGGAGTAATTATTCTGAAGAATAATTTTGAAGACTAGGCTGAAAGACTGTCCCTTGAATATTAAACCAATTAAAACCCAAGAATAGGCTTGCTTTTGTTTAACGTAGTAAGCTTTCAGCTTACCAGTGGAACAGTATGAATACAGAATGCTTCCATTTGTGCTCATGACTGCTAAAAGTATATATGGCTCTACATAGCAATGTTTGGTATCAATATTGTATGCCTTTTCACTTTCTGTTACAGAACGGATAATTTAGGTCTAACTTGAAAAAGCACTTGGCTCCAATGATTCTGATAATTGAAATGTATGAGAATTCTGTTTAAATACAAATCTAATCAGGATATCGCTGGTTGCCCAAGTGGAAATCAGAGCACTCTAACACTTTGATCTATGAAGGTCTCTTCTAACAGGAAGGGGAATTAGTCTTTGTTGCTAAACAAACCAAGTTTGCTTGCTTTTCGTTTCCTTTGCCGCTGATGTTTGTTTCTGTTTGAAGGTCTCTCCAATGTTATTCATTTTGGTTTTCTCTCTTTGTACTCACTTCAGACACCCTCCCTTCCAATTCTTCTGTGTGATTCCTCAGATCCCTTCTTTCCACGGCAGCGACCTGCTACTGCTGTCTCACTCCTGTTGCAAAATACTCAGCAGCAACATTATTTTATAATAATAGAAGGCAGTTGCGTTATTATAACTTAACAACTGAACCAGTCCAAACCGTGCAAGAAGTGCAGTCTCAGAAGCACTGGGTCTGGCCACTTGGCAGATTATTATCTGAGAAATTTCCTTTTTAGGGGGTGAGTACCAGCATGCCAGATCCACAGCTAACCAAAACTGATGACCTCCAAATTCACAACGCCCAGAAGGAAATCAAGTCAGATTACTTGATGATTTGTTCTTTGGTTTGCATTGCCTCCATGTGACTCATGTGTCCCTGCATTACTTTTTAGAAGTCTTTGCTCATCATTGTGTTTCTTTTGTCACAGGGTCCATCACACCACACTTCACTAAAATACCCTATATTTGTTAATGACATCTCTTACTTCATGGCTGTATCACTTTAGTGACAAAAGGTCTTTACACTTCTGTTAGCAATTCCCATTTATGGGAAGAGAAGGATAATTCGATGGCTGTGATACTTTCCATTATTCAGAATGACATAAAATTAGTTCCCTGCTCTATTGCAGCTTTTCAGTGGAACTTGCTCTCTTTGACCCAAATTTACAAGGCCTCAATTTTGCCAAAGTCCCCGTGTCTGCTGCTTACTTTTGACTGACAACTTTTTATCAATCTAGACCTTCTGATGGGTATTCAACAGCAGGGGACAACCAAGTCAGAACTACAAAAGAGAGTGGATATTTCCTTGCCTGCTATGTTGGGGTGCATCTATACGGACAACACACCGCTATGTTGGTCATAATCAGTTTAACTCAGAATGAGATCATGTAGGAGCTTAAGTGGAATTCAGGTCATTTGATTCTCATTTTATAGTTTTATATACATTTTTTTAATTATTGTGATAATAACAGTGTAAATAAGTACTGTGCCACCTTCCTTCCCCATCGCCTGCTGTACTGATAGAGTTTGTGGAGTTTCCCAGTGAGAATCAGAGAATTTAGCCTTATGTGGAAATGTCAGTTTTATTTACAGGGCTTCAGGCCTTCCATGTAGCTATACCACATCAGTTTTGTGGCACTAGATTACATTCTTGCCAGATAGATACATTCTAAGTTAGAAGATAAGGGAATTGTAACTTTCACACACAACTTGAATTCTACAGTTCCCTGCTCTACATGATTTTTTTTACTTTACACCAAGATTTCCTGGTTCCCCAGCCAGCTAAGGCACATGAATATCGAGGAGGCGTACTAATGGAGACAAGCGAGATCTTAAACCTAATTTTTTCTACCTTGTTATCACTTGTGCCTCACAGTTATGCTCTATTACTGTCGTTACCAGCAGACTTCTAGTTCCGTTTACCTGAGCTGTCGGGGACAGGGGTTTTTGTGTAAGGTTTATGGCATAGTTTGACTAGCACCATTTTAATGTCTGTGTCAATAGGGTCTTAATCACACCGAAATCTCTGGATCTCCTAGATTTACCAGGAGTTCTCCAAGGAAATCAGAATTGCAAAGGCTGGAGAAAGCCCCAGAGGGTTTCCAACTTAATTAGGAGTGAACTCCTTCCCTATAAATGAAGTGGCTCTTTAAAATGACTTGGAGTCTCCATCGACATCTTCTGACAGTGCTATGATGAAGTACAAAATATTATTAGAATTATGTTCCCCATCTTGTGACACACTCACTTTCATATATCTTATGAAAATAGCTATTTTTTGTGAGTACCCATAGCATTATTTTTCTTGTACTGAGACAGAGTCAAAAAAAAAAAGGTTTAAAAACACTGCAAAATAACACATCTCTGTAGCATTACTGTCTGGACTGATTTGTTTTTAAATCCGACATGGCAAACGTGAAACAATCTTTGATAGAGTAGCTCTTTAATGAATGGATGAGATAAAATTATTTGTAATAGACTTAATCCTATAAAGTGTCACTGTCTTGCTATGTTACACATTTAAATGACACTGCTGTAGAAAGCAAATGGTACATTCTAATATTTACTATTTTATTAAACACCTTTATCTGCAAAGAAGATGTGTTTTTTCACTCTGGTCAGGTATTCTTAGGTGCCCGCAAAATTCTTAAAAAGCTATTTTCCTTCAGGTTAACTGAGCAACACCAAATTTGAAGCAATGACAGATAAACTTGAGACAAGCTGTTTACATTCTTTAAAATTTGCTCTAAAACCTCTTATTTATGGTTGATTTCTCTGTCATTCTTCCTCCCATGTCATTTATCAAGCAAAATATTGCCTAACCTTCTATTAATGTATGATAAATCACACACAAGCACTGAAACACAGGTTTTTTGCTTAATTCAAAATGAGCCAGAGTCTATTTATAGCTCACCAGAGTAATCATGAAATAACTGTATGAAGGTTGCTGAAATATCTAGGATTTATGCTGATGTTGGGGTCTTGCTTCTAACAAGTTTCCTCCTGTTTGGAGAATAGTTACAGTGTAAAAGGTTTTGTACGTTAATCAAATCATCACAGTAAAGTTTGGTAAATATTTTATATAGAGTTTCTGCTCTGAGCAAGAAAAAGGCCAACAAAAATTTATCTGAAGGAAATAGCAACTCAGCTGATGGATGTACAGAAAGGTAGATACAGGGTCCAATTCTTTTTATTTTCCTGGAGTTACTCCTGGTGTTTGGGCTGGTGTGATCAGAGAAATCAGTCCTGAAGATTTTTTTTCTATGCTTTTCTTGATCTATTTCAACAGTAGGAGAGAAGCTCAATAAAAGGGAGAATGTGAAACTTGCTGCTGTTGAGTGGTGTTAACTGAGGGTACTGGTCATTTCGCAGGGTGGATTGTTATCCAGTTTTATAATTAATTTCCTTTACAATAAAGCTCTTTCTGAATATTGTAGATTCTCTTTTGCAGTGCTGTCACAGATATTTTCATTCGCTGCATAATTCAATGATGCCCAGCTGCAAAAATCAAGGAGATCTCCACTCCAATTTTGGCCCCGTGTGCCACCGTGGACGTTCTGCGGTCGAGCTAGTGATCTGTTAATGAGTCTTTCCAACTATTGATTCTTTTCTTGAATCAAAGCTGTTTGGAAACTAATATTAAACAGAGGTTTAAGTGCAAAGCATAAAGGAATCTTACGGTCTGCTTCTGAAATAACACCAAATTGTACACGAGGCTGGTCTGTTCTCTCAATGCGATTGAGCAGAGGAGGCGAAATTACTTGCTTCTTTCAGGGCAGGGGTGTTTTAATAAAAAGAGAAGAATGAAACAGGGCGAGTTTAGCCATTATTGCCTTGATTGCTGCTGGCTCATTAGCATTGGCCACGCTTCTTCAGATTAGCAGTAATTAAACTGTGAAATCAGACCGATTGCCTTAAGCTGAGACACCATACCAGCCTGTCAAGAGAAATCACAGGGGATAAATCAAGGGCCCTGTGCATCTCGGATCACCCTTGGCATGGGTGAGAGTGTGAGAAGCGGAATAATGAGGACATTCAGTTTTTTGTATCTGGTGAACTCTCGGCAGACAAGCTTTGGAAGCGTTGTCATGACAATGACAACAGCAAGGATAAACTCTTACTCCCACTAGCTGTGCTTAATGAAGATGATAATGAAAAATTATGCCAACATTACTGCAATTTTTTTATTCCAACTAGCACTTGTAACCTTACGCCTAATGACACAACACAATAGTGACAGTAATTGTGCATTGATAAATGGGGTAAAGATGCTGAAAAAATGTCTGACTCAAAGATATACAAGTTTAGTTAGCTGAGTAATTTCTTCCAATAAGCATTTGCTTTGTTCTTTGAACTCTCACTAGGTGGTTTTGGACTGTACGTGCCAAAAAACATCTCTAATCACTTTTCATTGTTTACTAAAGAATAAGCGCAGCAATTAAAGCAAAGAGTGCCTGTGTTTTATTTCTTCTAAGCAGAACAAACGCGATCAAGATAAATAACAGTAATAAAACAACAATACATTTACAAATTCTGAATGGGTTTACAAATTCATTGTTTGTTTAACTGCTGGTTTCTGGGACATCCAGTTTGTCCCACTGAAAATGTGAAGCTTTGGTGGATAAATCTTCAATTACATTATGCAATGCCTGTCTCACCCCCCCCCCATAGACCCTGCCTAAATGCCGCCATTTATTCAGAATACATGAGAGCTTACATAAATTTCTCTTTCAGCCACAGCTCCTAAACATTGCACATGGGGAAGGATTTATTTATAGATAGATAGATAAACTGAGAGTGTAGTTTAACAATATTGTTAAACCACTGTAAATACTTTCTTGTGTTCTACTCCAGGCATGTGCTTCCATTTTCTTTCTTGTATTAAGCTTGTGATCAGTCATGGTGAACCAGTTCAGGGTGCTAAATGAGCAAAAACCTATTCACTTCATATTTTTTTATAGTCTTTTACCAGTTCATCTTCCCTGATCCAGATGAGGGCTGGTGATGGGCAAGAGAAGCAGCAAGAGCGCGTAGGCAGAAATGGCAGTGACAGCCAGCCAAACTCAAGTCTCAGCTTGAAATACACAGGCATACATGAGGAATCTTCTCTTGAAACTCTCATTGCCTTCCAGTTAAGCACTATGGGACCATAATCCTGAAGGGGCTTATGGAAGCTGTTCAGAAAGTGCTCATAGCGAGAACAGTGGCAGCCACCAGTGCTTTTGCAAACACATCTCTCAGTGATTCCCAAAGGGCCACGCAGCATGTCAGGAACCCCTCCTGCTCCCCAGGCCACCCGCTTCTCACTGCTGAAAGGTGGATGTTGTTTCAACAAGCAAACGTGATAAGGACAATACAGAATAGCAAACTCTTTCAATTTATGTAGTGGATTCCAACTCCGCTGAAATCCAGCATCCACACTCCCACTTTAGAAGGCACAGCACTTGGCTGTAAAGAATAGCCCGATTGAATGTGTGAGCATGCTGCAGCACAATAACCTCTCTGGGATTAGACAAATAAATGCAAATGAATCATTAAATGCAAACAAATCACTTAAAGGAGTAAGTGTTGTTTTATTTACTCCAAACCTACCTAAAAGAATAGCTCTTTTGATAGCTTAATAAAGTGTTTGGGGTTTTTTCTATGTAAAGTTCTACTGTTGCTCACCAATGGCCTCCTTCCATCAAGGCTTTAGAAATCTAGATTGTCGGCTGTGGGGTTTTTTTTTCTTCAGCCAGTGTTTGTTTTGTTTTGTTTGTTTTTAAGAAAAAAGATTAATCACAGAGCATTGGGAGGTGTATCAGATATATGAGGGTTTCTCCTTGACTAAGTGGTATTCGTCTCCTCAGTTCTTGAAAGGCAGTATTAAGACAGCCCGGTAGTGTTTGTGATTCATGGTTGCAATTCTCTTTTTATTGCTGAACACCAGCAGTGAATAGGAGCTGCAGAAGGACACATTTCCAATTACTCTATCTCCATTGCTTCTTTACAGAGACTTTTCTATCTCTGAAAGTCAGAGTAATGCAAAAATTTATTTAAAAAAAAGGAGATATATTTTTATATATATGCACACACGTACATCAGAGAAATATTTCTTTGCTCTTTCAGCTACATTCTGTCTTAGAGTTGACTCAATCTCTACTGCCTTGTTGCTACTCTTCTCACTAGATGAAGAAAGACAATTTAACCATTAGAGAAAGATATTACATGAAGCAGTGTCCAAAGAATGTTGAGTGTTGTATGGGAAGAGATGACATGACTCCTGAATCCTAAGTGGTGGTCTCCTTGCATATTATGACAGAAATGGTTTATCAAAGCAAGATCATAATTCCCTCAGCATGCAGTATGAGGGACAGGGTGGGGTCCAAGAAGGAAATGGAGAGATTGAATTCTGCTTCCTGAAGAGGAACTTTTTCCTGAGCCATGGTCTTTAGTCCTTGGTGAGTTTGGGCCCTTGTTCTGTGGTAGAATGGACCAAAGTCTGTTACCTGTGCAGATGCAGAGCCTGATGCAACTCAGAATCTCTGACCTATCAACAGTTACTTGGTTATCTCTTCACATAATACTGGGAGTGCGGAAAGGAAGAACAAAAGCCTCAATTACATTATCATTGGGCATCTTTAGCCTTTATCAGCGCCAATTTTATGACAGATATTTTTAAAAAGCAAGACAGGAAAAACATCAAAATATGCCATCTAAACACTAACGCAGGGCACAGATCCCAAATTGACAGAGAAATCAGTGCTGGGGAGAAGTCTGGAATAAAGGATCAAAAGCAGACACACTCTGAAGAAAGGAGGATAACAGTACAGAGCACTGGGTGATTTTGATTTAAAGCATTTTAAAAGAAAACTCCATTTACTTTAGAGACTGACAAAAGTTTATACATTCATGAATGAGTTCTTTATGTAGGTAAGAGATGACAACAGACAAAGGGAATATTTGATGAATGTTCAGGCAAGATTCTGAAAGTCAGAGATCATTGAGAGAGGACAGGAGGTTTAGGGTATTTCTTATGAATAACTGTATCTGTTTTGGCACTTTTTGTTTCCATTCTGTGTGCTGGAATTATGATAGAACCAGAGAAGATATTTGGGAGCTGACTGAGGAACTTAAAAAACATAAATAGTTTAGAAAAGCTGTGGCTCACATCCTTTCATAACTTCCTTTTCATCTTGCACTGTAATGGAGGACCCTGGCTAAAATTAGCAGCTAACAGAGACAGGACGCCTGTAGTGAAACAAGGCTGTGACTTGAATTCATTGGGAGAACAAGGAGGAGAGGAAACTGAGGTAGTTTTGATACATTTTTGTTTTCCCATCTTTTGTTTTTAAGGCTTTTGATGGAGATATTTCTTTCAACTGTGCCCTGTATCAGGGTCAATAAAAAAAGACTGGACACCTGTACTTCAGAAGCATCACTTTGCAGACTGATATC